>NC_135415.1:12220602-12363102 GCF_051991245.1 Festucalex cinctus | reverse complement strand
AAAAAAAAAAAAAAAAAAAAAAAAGATGCCTTACTATACATGGTCATTTATTTAAAAAAACAAACAAACAAACAAACAAAAAAAACGACTTACTATACATGGTCTTTTTTTTTTTTTTTTTTAAGACGCCTTACTATACATGGTCATGAAATAATAATAATAAAAAAAGCCTTACTATAGATGGTCATTAAAAAAAAAAAATCCTTACTATACATGGCCTTTTTTTTTTTAAACGCCTTACTATACATGGTCATTTATTTAAAAAACAAACAAACAAACAAACAAAAAATGACTTACTATACATGGCCTTTTTTTTTTTTTTTTTTTAACGCCTTACTATACATGGTCATTTAAAAAAAAAACTTACTATACATGGTCATAAAAAAAAAAATCCTTACTATACATGGCCTTTTTTTTTTAAACGCCTTACTATACATGGTCATTTATTTAAAAAACAAACAAACAAACAAACAAACAAAAAATGACTTACTATACATGGCCTTTTTTTTTTTTTTTAAACGCCTTACTATACATGGTCATTTATTTAAAAAACAAACAAACAAACAAACAAACAAAAAATGACTTACTATACATGGCCTTTTTTTTTTTTTTTTAACGCCTTACTATACATGGTCATAAAAAAAAAAAAAAGCCTTACTATACATGGTCATAAAAAAAAAAAAAGCCTTACTATACATGGTCTTTTTTTTTTTTTTTTTTTAAGACACCTTACTACACATGGTCACTAAAAAAATGCCTTACTATACATGGTCATTTATTTAGAAAACAAACAAACAAACAAAAAAAACCCGACTTACTATACATGGCCTTTTTTTTTTTTAAACGCCTTACTCTACATGGTCATTTATTTAGAAAACAAACAAACAAAAACAAAAAAACCGACTTACTATACATGGCCTTTTTTTTTTTTTTTTTAAACGCCTTACTGTATATGGTCATTTAAAAAAAAATCCTTTAAAAAAAAAAAAAAAAGATGCCTTACTATACATGGTCATTTATTTAAAAAACAAACAAACAAACAAAAAAAATCCTTACTATACATGGCCTTTTTTTTTTTAAACGCCTTACTATACATGGTCATTTATTTAAAAAACAAACAAACAAAAAAAATCCTTACTATACATGGCCTTTTTTTTTTTAAACGCCTTACTATACATGGTCATTTATTTAAAAAACAAACAAACAAAAAATGACTTACTATACATGGCCTTTTTTTTTTAACGCCTTACTATACATGGTCATTTAAAAAAAAGCCTTACTATACATGGTCATAAAAAAAAAAGCCTTCCTATACATGGTCTTTTTTTTTTTTTTTTTTTTTTTTAAAGACGCCTTACTATACATGGTCATTTTAAAAAAAGCCTTCCTATACATGGTCTTTTTTTTTTTTTTTTTAAGACACCTTACTACACATGGTCATTAAAAAAATGCCTTACTATACATGGCCATTTATTTAAAAAACAAACAAACAAAAAAAAAAAAAACTTACTATACATGGCCTTTTTTTTTTTTAAACGCCTTACAATACATGGTCTTTTTATTTTTTTTATTTTTTTTTTTAAAGACGCCTTACTATACATGGTCATTAAAAAAAAGGCCTTACTATACATGGTCATAAAAAAAAAAAAGCCTTACTATACACGTCATTAAAAAAATGCCTTACGAAACATGGTCTTTTTTTTTTTTTTTTTTTTAAACGCCTTACTATACATGGTCATTAAAAAAAAAGCCTACATGGTCTTTTTTTTTTTTTTTTTTTTTTAAAGACGCCTTACTATACATGGTCATGAAATAATAATAATAAAAAAATCCTTACTATACATGGTCATTAAAAAAAAAAAAATCCTTACTATACATGGGCTTTTTTTTTTTAAACGCCTTCCTATACATGGTCATTTATTTAAAAAACAAACAAACAAACAAACAAACAAACAAAAACTGACTTACTATACATGGCCTTCTTTTTTTTTTTTAACACCTGGGCATTTAAAAAAAAAGCCTTACTATACATGGTCATAAAATAAAAAAGCCTTACTATGATCTATGGTCTTTTTTTTTTTTTTTTTTTTTTTTAAGACACCTTACTACACATGGTCATTAAAAAATGCCTTACTATACATGGTCATTTATTTAAAAAACAAACAAACAAACAAACAAAAAAAAACCTTACTATACATGGCCTTTTTTTTTTTTTTTTTAAACGCCTTACTATACATGGTCATTTATTTAAAAAACAAACAAACAAAAAAACAAACAAACAACCAAAAAAAAAACGACTTACTATACATGGCCTTTTTTTTTTTTTTTAAACGCCTTACTGTATATGGCCATTTAAAAAAAAAATCCTTAAAAAAAAAAAAAAAAAAAAAAAAGATGCCTTACTATACATGGTCATTTATTTAAAAAAACAAACAAACAAACAAACAAAAAAAACGACTTACTATACATGGTCTTTTTTTTTTTTTAAGGCGCCTTACTATACATGGTCATTTATTTAAAAAACAAACAAACAAACAAACAAAAAAAAAGCCTTACTATACATGGTCTTTTTTTTTTTTTTTTTTTTAAGACGCCTTACTATACATGGTCATGAAATAATAATAATAAAAAAAGCCTTACTATAGATGGTCATTAAAAAAAAAAATCCTTACTATACATGGCCTTTTTTTTTTTAAACGCCTTACTATACATGGTCATTTATTTAAAAAACAAACAAACAAACAAACAAACAAACAAACAAAAAATGACTTACTATACATGGCCTTTTTTTTTTTTTTTTAACGCCTTACTATACATGGTCATTTAAAAAAAAAACTTACTATACATGGTCATAAAAAAAAAATCCTTACTATACATGGCCTTTTTTTTTTAAACGCCTTACTATACATGGTCATTTATTTAAAAAACAAACAAACAAAAAATGACTTACTATACATGGCCTTTTTTTTTTAACGCCTTACTATACATGGTCATTTAAAAAAAAGCCTTACTATACATGGTCATAAAAAAAAAAGCCTTACTATACATGGTCTTTTTTTTTTTTTTTTTTTTAAAGACGCCTTACTATACATGGTCATTTTAAAAAAAGCCTTCCTATACATGGTCTTTTTTTTTTTTTTTAAGACACCTTACTACACATGGTCATTAAAAAAATGCCTTACTATACATGGTCATTTATTTAAAAAACAAACAAACAAAAAATGACTTACTATACATGGCCTTTTTTTTTTAACGCCTTACTATACATGGTCATTTAAAAAAAAGCCTTACTATACATGGTCATAAAAAAAAAAAACTTACTATACATGGCCTTTTTTTTTTTTAAACGCCTTACAATACATGGTCTTTTTATTTTTATTTTTAAAGACGCCTTACTATACATGGTCATTAAAAAAAAAGCCTTACTATACATGGTCATAAAAAAAAAAAGCCTTACTATACACGTCATTAAAAAAATGCCTTACGAAACATGGTCTTTTTTTTTTTTTTTTTTTAAACGCCTTACTATACATGGTCATTAAAAAAAAAGCCTACATGGTCTTTTTTTTTTTCTTTTTTTTTAAAGACGCCTTACTATACATGGTCATGAAATAATAATAATAAAAAAAGCCTTACTATACATGGTCATTAAAAAAAAAAAAATCCTTACTATACATGGGCTTTTTTTTTTTTTAAACGCCTTCCTATACATGGTCATTTATTTAAAAAACAAACAAACAAACAAACAAACAAAAACTGACTTACTATACATGGCCTTTTTTTTTTTTTTAACACCTTACTATACATGGGCATTTAAAAAAAAGCCTTACTATACATGGTCATAAAATAAAAAAGCCTTACTATGATCTATGGTCTTTTTTTTTTTTTTTTTTTTTTTTTAAGACACCTTACTACACATGGTCATTAAAAAATGCCTTACTATACATGGTCATTTATTTAAAAAACAAACAAACAAACAAACAAACAAACAAACAAAAAAAAACCTTACTATACATGGCCTTTTTTTTTTTTTTTTTAAACGCTTTACTATACATGGTCATTTATTTAAAAAACAAACAAACAAAAAAACAAACAAACAACCAAAAAAAAAACGACTTACTATACATGGCCTTTTTTTTTTTTTTTTAAACGCCTTACTGTATATGGTCATTTAAAAAAAAAATCCTTAAAAAAAAAAAAAAAAAAAGATGCCTTACTATACATGGTCATTTATTTAAAAAAACAAACAAACAAACAAACAAACAAACAAACAAAAACGACTTACTATACATGGTCTTTTTTTTTTTTTAAGGCGCCTTACTATGTATACATGGTCATTAAAAAAAAAAAAGCCTTACTATACATGGTCTTTTTTTTTTTTTTTTTTAAGACGCCTTGCTATACATGGTCATGAAATAATAATAATAAAAAAAGCCTTACTATAGATGGTCATTAAAAAAAAAAATCCTTACTATACATGGCCTTTTTTTTTTTAAACGCCTTACTATACATGGTCATTTATTTAAAAAACAAACAAACAAACAAACAAAAAATGACTTACTATACATGGCCTTTTTTTTTTTTTTTTTAACGCCTTACTATACATGGTCATTTAAAAAAAAAACTTACTATACATGGTCATAAAAAAAAAAATCCTTACTATACATGGCCTTTTTTTTTAAACGCCTTACTATACATGGTCATTTATTTAAAAAACAAACAAACAAAAAATGACTTACTATACATGGCCTTTTTTTTTTAACGCCTTACTATACATGGTCATTTAAAAAAAAGCCTTACTATACATGGTCATAAAAAAAAAGCCTTCCTATACATGGTCTTTTTTTTTTTTTTTTTTTTTTTAAAGACGCCTTACTATACATGGTCATTTTAAAAAAAGCCTTACTATACATGGTCTTTTTTTTTTTTTTTTTTTTTTTAAGACACCTTACTACACATGGTCATTAAAAAAATGCCTTACTATACATGGCCATTTATTTAAAAAACAAACAAACAAAAAAAAAAAAACTTACTATACATGGCCTTTTTTTTTTTTTAAACGCCTTACAATACATGGTCTTTTTGTTTTTTTTGTTTTTTTTAAAGACGCCTTACTATACATGGTCATTAAAAAAAAAGCCTTACTATACATGGTCATAAAAAAAAAAAAAAGCCTTACTATACACGTCATTAAAAAAAATGCCTTACTATACATGGTCTTTTTTTTTTTTTTTTAAACGCCTTACTATACATGGTCATTAAAAAAAAAGCCTACATGGTCTTTTTTTTTTTTTTTTTTTTTTTAAAGACGCCTTACTATACATGGTCATTAAAAAAAAAGCCTTACTATACATGGTCATAAAAAAAAAAAAAGCCTTACTATACACGTCATTAAAAAAAATGCCTTACTATACATGGTCTTTTTTTTTTTTTTTTTAAACGCCTTACTATACATGGTCATTAAAAAACAAGCATACATGGCCTTTTTTTTTTTTTTTTAACGCCTTACTATACATGGTCATTTAAAAAAAAGCCTTACTATACATGGTCATAAAAAAAAAAAAAAAGCCTTACTATACATGGTCATAAAAAAAAAAAAGCCTTACTATACATGGTCTTTTTTTTTTTTTTTTTAAGACACCTTACTACACATGGTCACTAAAAAAATGCCTTACTATACATGGTCATTTATTTAGAAAACAAACAAACAAAAAAAAAAAAACGACTTACTATACATGGCCTTTTTTTTTTTTTTTTAAACGCCTTACTGTATATGGTCATTTAAAAAAAAATCCTTTAAAAAAAAAAAAAAAGATGCCTTACTATACATGGTCATTTATTTAAAAAACAAACAAACAAAAAATGACTTACTATACATGGCCTTTTTTTTTTTAAACGCCTTACAATACATGGTCTTTTTTTTTTTTTTTTTTTTTTAAGACACCTTACTACACATGGTCATTAAAAAAATGCCTTACTATACATGGCCATTTATTTAAAAAACAAAAAAACAAAAACAAAAAAAACTTACTATACATGGACTTTTTTTTTTTTTTAAACGCCTTACAATAAATGGTCTTTTTTTTTTTTTTTTTTTTTTTTTTTAAAGACGCCTTACTATACATGGTCATTAAAAAAAAAGCCTTACTATACATGGTCATAAAAAAAAAAGCCTTACTATACACGTCATTAAAAAAAATGCCTTACTATACATGGTCTTTTTTTTTTTTTTTTTTAAACGCCTTACTATACATGGTCATTAAAAAAAAAGCCTACATGGTCTTTTTTTTTTTTTTTTTTTTTTTTTAAAGACGCCTTACTATACATGGTCATGAAATAATAATAATAAAAAAAGCCTTACTATACATGGTCATTAAAAAAAAAAAAATCCTTACTATACATGGGCTTTTTTTTTTTTTTAAACGCCTTCCTATACATGGTCATTTATTTAAAAAACAAACAAACAAACAAACAAACAAACAAAAACTGACTTACTATACATGGCCTTTTTTTTTTTTTAACACCTTACTATACATGGGCATTTAAAAAAAAAGCCTTACTATACATGGTCATAAAATAAAAAAGCCTTACTATGATCTATGGTCTTTTTTTTTTTTTTTTTTTTTTTTTAAGACACCTTACTACACATGGTCATTAAAAAATGCCTTACTATACATGGTCATTTATTTAAAAAACAAACAAACAAACAAACAAACAAAAAAAAACCTTACTATACATGGCCTTTTTTTTTTTTTTTTTTTAAACGCCTTACTATACATGGTCATTTATTTAAAAAACAAACAAACAAAAAAACAAACAAACAACCAAAAAAAAAACGACTTACTATACATTACTGTATATGGTCATTTAAAAAAAAAATCCTTAAAAAAAAAAAAAAAAAAAAAAAGATGCCTTACTATACATGGTCATTTATTTAAAAAAAAAAACAAACAAACAAAAAAACCGACTTACTATACATGGTCTTTTTTTTTTTTTAAGGCGCCTTACTATGGTATACATGGTCATTAAAAAAAAAAAAGCCTTACTATACATGGTCTTTTTTTTTTTTTTTTTTTAAGACGCCTTACTATACATGGTCATGAAATAATAATAATAAAAAAAGCCTTACTATAGATGGTCATAAAAAAAAAAAAATCCTTACTATACATGGCCTTTTTTTTTTTAAACGCATTTATTTAAAAAACAAACAAACAAACAAACAAACAAACAAAAAATGACTTACTATACATGGCCTTTTTTTTTTTTTTTTTAACGCCTTACTATACATGGTCATTTAAAAAAAAAACTTACTATACATGGTCATAAAAAAAAAATCCTTACTATACATGGCCTTTTTTTTTTAAACGCCTTACTATACATGGTCATTTATTTAAAAAACAAACAAACAAAAAATGACTTACTATACATGGCCTTTTTTTTTTAACGCCTTACTATACATGGTCATTTAAAAAAAAGCCTTACTATACATGGTCATAAAAAAAAAAGCCTTACTATACATGGTCTTTTTTTTTTTTTTCTTTTTAAAGACGCCTTACTATACATGGTCATAAAAAAAAAATCCTTACTATACATGGCCTTTTTTTTTTAAACGCCTTACTATACATGGTCATTTATTTAAAAAACAAACAAACAAAAAATGACTTACTATACATGGCCTTTTTTTTTTAACGCCTTACTATACATGGTCATTTAAAAAAAAGCCTTACTATACATGGTCATAAAAAAAAAAGCCTTACTATACATGGTCTTTTTTTTTTTTTTTTTTTTAAAGACGCCTTACTATACATGGTCATTTTAAAAAAAGCCTTCCTATACATGGTCTTTTTTTTTTTTTTTTAAGACACCTTACTACACATGGTCATTAAAAAAATGCCTTACTATACATGGCCACTTATTTAAAAAACAAACAAACAAAAAAAAAAAAAACTTACTATACATGGCCTTTTTTTTTTTTAAACGCCTTACAATACATGGTCTTTTTATTTTTTTTTTTAAAGACGCCTTACTATACATGGTCATTAAAAAAAAAGCCTTACTATACATGGTCATAAAAAAAAAAGCCTTACTATACACGTCATTAAAAAAATGCCTTACGAAACATGGTCTTTTTTTTTTTTTTTTTTTTAAACGCCTTACTATACATGGTCATTAAAAAAAAAGCCTACATGGTCTTTTTTTTTTTCTTTTTTTTTAAAGACGCCTTACTATACATGGTCATGAAATAATAATAATAAAAAAAGCCTTACTATACATGGTCATAAAAAAAAAAAAAAGCCTTACTATACATGGTCATAAAAAAAAAAAGCCTTACTATACATGGTCTTTTTTTTTTTTTTTTTTAAGACACCTTACTACACATGGTCACTAAAAAAATGCCTTACTATACATGGTCATTTATTTAGAAAACAAACAAACAAAAAAAAAAAAACGACTTACTATACATGGCCTTTTTTTTTTTTTTTAAACGCCTTACTGTATATGGTCATTTAAAAAAAAATCCTTTAAAAAAAAAAAAAAAAGATGCCTTACTATACATGGTCATTAATTTAAAAAACAAACAAACAAACAAACAAACAAAAAAAATCCTTACTATACATGGCCTTTTTTTTTTTAAACGTCTTACTATACATGGTCATTTATTTAAAAAACAAACAAACAAAAAATGACTTACTATACATGGCCTTTTTTTTTTTAAACGCCTTACAATACATGGTCTTTTTTTTTTTTTTTTTTTTTTTTTTAAGACACCTTACTACACATGGTCATTAAAAAAATGCCTTACTATACATGGCCATTTATTTAAAAAAAACAAAAACAAACAAAAAAAAAACTTACTATACATGGACTTTTTTTTTTTTTAAACGCCTTACAATACATGGTCTTTTTTTTTTTTTTTTTTTTTTTTTAAAGACGCCTCACTATACATGGTCATTAAAAAAAAAGCCTTACTATACATGGTCATAAAAAAAAAAGCCTTACTATACACGTCATTAAAAAAAATGCCTTACTATACATGGTCTTTTTTTTTTTTTTTTTTTAAACGCCTTACTATACATGGTCATTAAAAAAAAAGCCTACATGGTCTTTTTTTTTTTTTTTTTTTTTTAAAGACGCCTTACTATACATGGTCATGAAATAATAATAATAAAAAAAGCCTTGCTATACATGGTCATTAAAAAAAAAAAAATCCTTACTATACATGGGCTTTTTTTTTTTTTTAAACGCCTTCCTATACATGGTCATTTATTTAAAAAACAAACAAACAAACAAACAAACAAACAAAAACTGACTTACTATACATGGCCTTTTTTTTTTTAACACCTTACTATACATGGGCATTTAAAAAAAAAGCCTTACTATACATGGTCATAAAATAAAAAAGCCTTACTATGATCTATGGTCTTTTTTTTTTTTTTTTTTTTTTTTAAGACACCTTACTACACATGGTCATTAAAAAATGCCTTACTATACATGGTCATTTATTTAAAAAACAAACAAACAAACAAACAAACAAAAAAAAACCTTACTATACATGGCCTTTTTTTTTTTTTTTTTTTAAACGCCTTACTATACATGGTCATTTATTTAAAAAACAAACAAACAAAAAAACAAACAAACAACCAAAAAAAAAACGACTTACTATACATTACTGTATATGGTCATTTAAAAAAAAAATCCTTAAAAAAAAAAAAAAAAAAAAAAAGATGCCTTACTATACATGGTCATTTATTTAAAAAAAAAACAAACAAACAAAAAAACCGACTTACTATACATGGTCTTTTTTTTTTTTTAAGGCGCCTTACTATGGTATACATGGTCATTAAAAAAAAAAAAGCCTTACTATACATGGTCTTTTTTTTTTTTTTTTTTTAAGACGCCTTACTATACATGGTCATGAAATAATAATAATAAAAAAAGCCTTACTATAGATGGTCATAAAAAAAAAAAAATCCTTACTATACATGGCCTTTTTTTTTTTAAACGCATTTATTTAAAAAACAAACAAACAAACAAACAAACAAACAAAAAATGACTTACTATACATGGCCTTTTTTTTTTTTTTTTTAACGCCTTACTATACATGGTCATTTAAAAAAAAAACTTACTATACATGGTCATAAAAAAAAAATCCTTACTATACATGGCCTTTTTTTTTTAAACGCCTTACTATACATGGTCATTTATTTAAAAAACAAACAAACAAAAAATGACTTACTATACATGGCCTTTTTTTTTTAACGCCTTACTATACATGGTCATTTAAAAAAAAGCCTTACTATACATGGTCATAAAAAAAAAAGCCTTACTATACATGGTCTTTTTTTTTTTTTTCTTTTTAAAGACGCCTTACTATACATGGTCATAAAAAAAAAATCCTTACTATACATGGCCTTTTTTTTTTAAACGCCTTACTATACATGGTCATTTATTTAAAAAACAAACAAACAAAAAATGACTTACTATACATGGCCTTTTTTTTTTAACGCCTTACTATACATGGTCATTTAAAAAAAAGCCTTACTATACATGGTCATAAAAAAAAAAGCCTTACTATACATGGTCTTTTTTTTTTTTTTTTTTTTAAAGACGCCTTACTATACATGGTCATTTTAAAAAAAGCCTTCCTATACATGGTCTTTTTTTTTTTTTTTAAGACACCTTACTACACATGGTCATTAAAAAAATGCCTTACTATACATGGCCACTTATTTAAAAAACAAACAAACAAAAAAAAAAAAAACTTACTATACATGGCCTTTTTTTTTTTTAAACGCCTTACAATACATGGTCTTTTTATTTTTTTTTTAAAGACGCCTTACTATACATGGTCATTAAAAAAAAAGCCTTACTATACATGGTCATAAAAAAAAAAGCCTTACTATACACGTCATTAAAAAAATGCCTTACGAAACATGGTCTTTTTTTTTTTTTTTTTTTTAAACGCCTTACTATACATGGTCATTAAAAAAAAAGCCTACATGGTCTTTTTTTTTTTCTTTTTTTTTAAAGACGCCTTACTATACATGGTCATGAAATAATAATAATAAAAAAAGCCTTACTATACATGGTCATAAAAAAAAAAAAAAGCCTTACTATACATGGTCATAAAAAAAAAAAGCCTTACTATACATGGTCTTTTTTTTTTTTTTTTTTAAGACACCTTACTACACATGGTCACTAAAAAAATGCCTTACTATACATGGTCATTTATTTAGAAAACAAACAAACAAAAAAAAAAAACGACTTACTATACATGGCCTTTTTTTTTTTTTTTAAACGCCTTACTGTATATGGTCATTTAAAAAAAAATCCTTAAAAAAAAAAAAAAAAAGATGCCTTACTATACATGGTCATTAATTTAAAAAACAAACAAACAAACAAAAAAAATCCTTACTATACATGGCCTTTTTTTTTTTAAACGTCTTACTATACATGGTCATTTATTTAAAAAACAAACAAACAAAAAATGACTTACTATACATGGCCTTTTTTTTTTTAAACGCCTTACAATACATGGTCTTTTTTTTTTTTTTTTTTTTTTTTTTAAGACACCTTACTACACATGGTCATTAAAAAAATGCCTTACTATACATGGCCATTTATTTAAAAAAAACAAAAACAAACAAAAAAAAAACTTACTATACATGGACTTTTTTTTTTTTTAAACGCCTTACAATACATGGTCTTTTTTTTTTTTTTTTTTTTTTTTTAAAGACGCCTCACTATACATGGTCATTAAAAAAAAAGCCTTACTATACATGGTCATAAAAAAAAAAGCCTTACTATACACGTCATTAAAAAAAATGCCTTACTATACATGGTCTTTTTTTTTTTTTTTTTTTAAACGCCTTACTATACATGGTCATTAAAAAAAAAGCCTACATGGTCTTTTTTTTTTTTTTTTTTTTTTAAAGACGCCTTACTATACATGGTCATGAAATAATAATAATAAAAAAAGCCTTGCTATACATGGTCATTAAAAAAAAATAAATCCTTACTATACATGGGCTTTTTTTTTTTTTTAAACGCCTTCCTATACATGGTCATTTATTTAAAAAACAAACAAACAAACAAACAAACAAACAAAAACTGACTTACTATACATGGCCTTTTTTTTTTTTAACACCTTACTATACATGGGCATTTAAAAATAAGCCTTACTATACATGGTCATAAAATAAAAAAGCCTTACTATGATCTATGGTCTTTTTTTTTTTTTTTTTTTTTTTTAAGACACCTTACTACACATGGTCATTAAAAAATGCCTTACTATACATGGTCATTTATTTAAAAAACAAACAAACAAACAAACAAAAAAAAACCTTACTATACATGGCCTTTTTTTTTTTTTTTTTTTTAAACGCCTTACTATACATGGTCATTTATTTAAAAAACAAAAAAACAAAAAAACAAACAAACAACCAAAAAAAAAACGACTTACTATACATTACTGTATATGGTCATTTAAAAAAAAAATCCTTAAAAAAAAAAAAAAAAAAAAAAGATGCCTTACTATACATGGTCATTTATTTAAAAAAAAAACCAAACAAACAAAAAAACCGACTTACTATACATGGTCTTTTTTTTTTTTTAAGGCGCCTTACTATGGTATACATGGTCATTAAAAAAAAAAAAGCCTTACTATACATGGTCTTTTTTTTTTTTTTTTTTTTTAAGACGCCTTACTATACATGGTCATGAAATAATAATAATAAAAAAAGCCTTACTATAGATGGTCATTAAAAAAAAAAAAATCCTTACTATACATGGCCTTTTTTTTTTTAAACGCCTTACTATACATGGTCATTTATTTAAAAAACAAACAAACAAACAAACAAACAAACAAAAAAATGACTTACTATACATGGCCTTTTTTTTTTTTTTTTAACGCCTTACTATACATGGTCATTTAAAAAAAAACTTACTATACATGGTCATAAAAAAAAAAATCCTTACTATACATGGCCTTTTTTTTTTTAAACGCCTTACTATACATGGTCATTTATTTAAAAAACAAACAAACAAACAAACAAAAAAATGACTTACTATACATGGCCTTTTTTTTTTTTTTTTTAACGCCTTACTATACATGGTCATTTAAAAAAAAAACTTACTATACATGGTCATAAAAAAAAAAATCCTTACTATACATGGCCTTTTTTTTTTTAAACGCCTTACTATACATGGTCATTTATTTAAAAAACAAACAAACAAACAAACAAACAAACAAAAAATCCTTACTATACATGGCCTTTTTTTTTTTAAACGCCTTACTATACATGGTCATTTATTTAAAAAACAAACAAACAAAAAATGACTTACTATACATGGCCTTTTTTTTTTTTTTTTTTTAAGGCGCCTTACTATACATGGTCATTAAAAAAAAATCCTTACTCTTCATGGCCTTTTTTTTTTTTTTTTTTAAACACCTTACTATACATGGTCATTTATTTAAAAAACAAAAAAACAAACAAACAAACAAAAAATGACTTACTATACATGGCCTTTTTTTTTTTTTTTTTAAGACACCTTACTACACATGGTCATTAAAAAAATGCCTTACTATACATGGTCATTTATTTAAAAAACAAACAAACAAAAAAACAAACAAACAACCCAAAAAAAAACGACTTACTATACATGGCCTTTTTTTTTTTTTTTTAAACGCCTTACTGTATATGGTCATTTAAAAAAAAATCCTTAAAAAAAAAAAAAAAAAAAAGATGCCTTACTATACATGGTCATTTATTTAAAAAAACAAACAAACAAACAAACAAACAAAAAAAACGACTTACTATACATGGTCTTTTTTTTTTTTAAGGCGCCTTACTATGTATACATGGTCATAAAAAAAAAAAAAAGCCTTACTATACATGGTCTTTTTTTTTTTTTTTTTTAAGACGCCTTACTATACATGGTCATGAAATAATAATAATAAAAAAAGCCTTACTATACATGGTCTTTTTTTTTTTTAAGACGCCTTACTATACATGGTCATGAAATAATAATAATAAAAAAAGCCTTACTATAGATGGTCATTAAAAAAAAAAAATCCTTACTATACATGGCCTTTTTTTTTTAAACGCCTTACTATACATGGTCATTTATTTAAAAAACAAACAAACAAACAAACAAAAAATGACTTACGATACATGGCCTTTTTTTTTTTTTTTTTTAAGGCGCCTTACTATACATGGTCATGAAATAATAATAATAAAAAGGTGCTTTACTATACATGCATGGTTGTTTAAAAAAAACACCTTACTATATATGGTCGTTAAAAAAATAAAAGACGCCTTACTATACATGGTCATTAAAAAACTTACAATATGACATGGTTGTTGAAAAAAAACCGCCTTACTATCCGTCGTTTTTGTTTTTGTTTTTTAAAATAAAAGCTTTACTACTATTCACGATCACTTACAAAAAATAATCAGCCTTAACTAAAAAAAACAAAAAACCCACCTGACTCTGAATTTGAGTCGGTCAATTGGTCATGCTGCACGGCACTAATGTGAAGGATATGACGTTTGTGTCAAATCTGTTGGCCCTCTGGGGGCCCCTGCTGGCTATGGGGCCCCAAGCAATTGCCTGCCTTGCCTAATAATGGCGAAACGACGCCTCATAGTCGTCTTGCTGGCCTGGCACTGTTCAGGCAGGCGAGTATTGATGAGCTCACATTTGGACGCCTGCCAGCTTTTCGGTGGCCTCAGCCATGGAATGAATGTCTGCCGGGCACGCACACACAAATAGATCAACACGTACGCTATTGTCGTGAGCGTCTTAAATCCGAAATATTGCGGACAGCTTTCTGTTATCGTTCCTTATGGACGTTCTCCTTCTAAACGCACGCGAACATCGAGGCATGCGCGTGGGCGCGTGCACGCGTGAGCGTGCTCAGCCCCGGCACGCAGTGAGCATGCGCGAGGCGAGCGGAGTCGAAGAATAGGAGAGAGAGAGAGAGAGAGAGAGAGAGAGAGAGAGAGAGAGAGAGAAGAGGGGATGAGAGAGGAAAGAGCCGCGAGGCAGTGGATGGAGCGCGCCGGCTTGTAGCGGCCGGGACTCGAACTCGGATCTCGTCACTCGGCAGGTATGGGCGCGGCTTCCGGATGCCGTCGCGTCATTTCGGTGACGTTGTGTACATATGTTGCGCGCGTGACGTCATTAGATTGTGGAGGCTCACTTGCATGCTGAGCGGGAATCACAATTGGCAGGAACAGGAACAACGCTCGCATTGTTTCTGTGGAATTCCTGATTTGTGTACGTGGGTGTCAGTCTGTGTGTAGGTGTGTGTAAGTTTTGTGTATGCGTGTCTATGTGCAAATGGGGTGTGTGCGTGCGCATTTGTGCTGTCTGTCTTTTATTTTGTTATTGTAAGCGTGTGTGCATTTTTGTGTGTTGATCGTGTGTTTGTGTCTGTGTGTCAGTATGTGTGGGTGTGTGTGTGTGTATCTGTGCGTGTTGTTAGGGTGTGTGCGTCTCCATCTGTGTGTGTGTGTGTGTCCAATTGTAATTTGCTGTCACCAGAAGACGTCACAGTTGCTCAGGGTACAAAAAAATAAAAATAAAAATAAATCACTGCCAATCACTGCTCACCTGTTTTCTGATTCTGTCTACTTTTCTGTCATGCGATGATGGCAAGCTGAGCCCGTCCGGTATTTGTGATGTCATTTTCAGTGGACATGTGGCAAAATGTGTATGTGTGTATTTTATTTAGGAGCGTCTGCTTGTGTGTTTGTTTGTTTGTTTGTCTTGCGCCAATGTGTGTTTGCGAGTCCTGATTGATTGTGTAACCTAACACTTTGCCGCCTTCTGAATTATGAATGACAGCCGCGTTCCTCTTCTTCTTCGGCGGGCTTCCTCCCATCTCGGCGCTCCTGTTCCTGCTCTCCGAGGATGGGCAACGGCTCGGCCAAAGGCAAGCGCCGCAAGCGGCCCTCGCCGGACCCCCTGAGGGCGCGCGTGGAACAGCTGGAGCAGGAGGTGCGCAGGAAGGATCAGGAACTGGCCACCCAGGAGCAGATGCTCAAAAGTCTGCAGGAGAAGCTGGCTGTGCAGGAACAGGCTCTGTCGCAGCTCGGCCACGAGCTGCGGAAAAAGCAGCAACAGGGTGAGGTCCAAAACGGGAACGAGGACCGAGCATCTGCCGGCGTCCCAGGGGTTCACGTCAAGGAGACCCTCAATAAGAGGAAGGGCGCCAAAGCGGGTGTGTCTGCCGAACCGACATCCCGAACCTACGACGGGAGCCACCTGCCAAAGTTCTCCTTTGACAAGGCCCGAGTACCCAAAGAGTCCAGGTGAGACGCGTTCATCAACACTTTACATGTTCTTGTGACAGACGCGAGATTTGAGCAGAATTCTTTTTCCAGACAATAAAACTCCGCAAAATCCTTGTTCCTGACAAGTGACTTAAGTAAAGTTCTTGCTCCTGACAGGTGACTTTACCGCAGTTCTTGTTCCTGCAAAATAGTTCTACAAAGATCATGTTCCTGACAGTAGGCATTAGCCAAGTCCTTGTTCCTGACAAGTGACTTAAGTAAAGTCCTTGTTCCTGACAAGTGACTTAAGTAAAGTCCTTGTTCCTGACAAGTGACTTAAGTAAAGTCCTTGTTGCTGACAAGTGACTTAAGTAAAGTTCTTGCTCCTGACAGGTGACTTTACTGCAGTTCTTGTTCCTGCTAAATAGTTCTAAAATGATCTGTTCTTGGCAGTAGGCATTAGGTAAGTCCTTGTTCCTGATAAGTGACTTAAGTAAAGTTCTTTTTGCTGACAAGTGACTTAAGTTCTTGCTCCTGACATGTGACTTTCCCGCAGCTCTTGTTCCTTATAAATAGTTCTACAATGATCTTGTTCCTGACAGTAGGCATTAACTCAGTCCTTGTTTCAGACAGGTTACGTTATAGAATCCTTTGCTCCAGAATTTTTCTGACAGGTGACATCCCTGTTCCGGATAGGTGACTTTTGCCAAGTTCTTTTTCCTGACAGCGGACTTGAATAAAGTTCCCCAATGATTGAATTCCTCCCAGCTGATTTTTCCAGATTTCTTGTTCCTGACATTAGCAAAGTCCTTGTTCCTGCCAACTTGAGTTTGACAATTTTTTTTCTTCCTGAGAAGTGACAGTTCTTGTTCCTGTGAGGGACAGCCAAAGTTCCTAACTGCTGACTTTTATCAGCGTTCTTATTCCTGCCAGTTGACTCTGCAGTCTTTGTCCCACGCAGGTGAATTTAGCAAAGTTCTTGTTCCAGACAGGTGATGGAAATCATGTATTTATTCCTGCAAGAGAATAATCTCAAAGTCCTTGATGGTGATTTTAGTAATGTTCTTGTTCCTGACAAGTGCTTTTCCAAAATTGTGGTTCCTGACAGCAGATCACACAGGAAGTGACATCACACAGGATGTGACACCTTCCTCCCTCCACAACTGTGATGACTTTTTAATTTGGATTATTTTTTTTTTTGTTCGTGGTCGTGGGTGTGTGTTTGTGTGTTTTCACAGCAGACCAAATCTTTTCTCCAGCGCCAAAGAAACGTTGAGTCACAGCAACGTGGGCGACCAATTAAGTCGCCAACGACATCCAACTAACTCCTCCGTGTTTTTTTTTTTGCACACATTTTTTTTTTCTGTGTGTGACAGTGTGAAGAAGCAGCTGGTGGAGGCCCTGAACAGGAACCAGTACCTGAAGCGTTTGGAACCGCAGCAGCTCCGAGACATGGTGGAGTGCATGTACCTGCGCACGTACCAGAAGGCGGATTTCGTGGTCCAGCAGGGAGAAGCTGGCAACCATCTCTTTATCCTAGCAGGTAATACTCTGTTCTTGTTCCTCATTGTGGCCAAAGTTAGTGTGGCTCGAGCCGAAACCCTGTTCCGGACAGGTGCTTTTATCAACGTTCTTGTTCCTGACAAGTGACTTTACAAAAGTCCGTGTTCCTTATGAGTAACTACACCCAAAGTTCTTATTCCTTTCTGAAAGTGCCTGTTCCTGACAAGAGACGTTGTCATGCATGCATGCCCATGCACAATTTGACATAAACAGACAAACACGCTCGGCTGAGCTTTACGCGTTCGCCAGATCGCCAATGGCGACTAAAAACCGCGTCGTGCGAATTCAGTTTAGGCTCCCGTTCGCTCGGCAATGGCGTCCTGAAAATGATTGCAATCGGAAGAGTGCGCACAAGACTCGTGACAGCACGCGTTCATTTGGTGACTGAATGCAACGAAGACGGCACCGTTAGCACTTAGCGCTGCTCAAACATCAGGATTTCGCAGAGAGTATCGTGAGACCTCTTCCATACTTTCACGTTACCCATTCCAGTGTGCAATGAGTTCACTTGCGTTGACTGTGGCTGTTAGCATAGCATGTAGCTTGTTTGCGATCCAATCACGGCAGATAAAAAGCCTTTGATCGCCGCAAATAGTCTTAAATTGGGAGGGGGGTCGCTGTGTGTGCTTGTAGCGGACATTGGGTTCCATTATCTGTGCCGTATTTTCAACAATCAGTCTTTAATCACGATGCTAAAATCCATTCATCATCCCTGACTTTCTTTTTCGGCTGTCTCAGTTGAAGTACGCTGTTACGTGGGCGCCACCCGGTGTTCAAACTGCGACATCACAGGTTGTGTTGAACTCCAGATAAATGTGAGCTACTGTACTCCTAAACATACTTGAAGCATTCACTGTTGTATCGAACGTCGTATAAGTCCTTGCACTTGCCTTGAAAAAGCTTATGCAATCACATAGCTTGAATGGGACATTTCATGGCCCCTGGATATTTTTCTTTCATTTTATTAATGTATTTAGTTTTTTTAAATTAAATTTCTTATCAAAGGGTCAGGCTACCTCAATTTGCCATGTTATGAGCCTAGTGGGCTAAATCTGGTGGGCCTTCATGCACACACAAACACTACATAAAGGCATACATAGGCATCTGTTCTATAAAAGCATGACTATGATGTGTGATACTGTCATGTAATGTGTGTAATACATTAGTTTATTCTCTCTCTCTCTCTCACACGCACAAACGCAGATGGAAAGTTGGACGTGTTCCAGCAGGACACACTGGTGTCATCGATGGCGGCGTGGACGGCGTTTGGCGAGCTGGCCATCCTCTACAACTGCTTGCGCACGGCCTCCGTGCGAGGTAAACACGCTTTCAAGCTCCCTTCTCGCTAACGCTAATGCTAACTTCCCGCCGGGCGACATCCCTTCACTTCCCCATTCCAAATATAAAATCCAAAGTCATTCTGTCTGCAAAAATCTGCCAAAACTTGGCTGAGCGTCTTGTGTAAAATGTTGAAACTAAAAGTCTTCACATCCTTCTGAGCACAAGCGATGAGCTCATAAATCCAAAAATCGGTTCTTTCATAACCATGTCAAAGTCCTTTTTTCAAATGTTTTTTTTTTTTTTTCACAAAAATTGTTTCACTTTAAAATGGAGTGTCCTTTTTCAAAAAACAGTTTTCTTTCCAAAGTCTGGCGAGGTCTAAATCAAAGCAGATACAGGAAATCCAGATCCATGTGCTTTGTTCCCCCAAAAAGTTTTTTTTTGTCTACCGTCTTTGTTTCCACGGCAGCTGTGGACAAAGTGTGCACGTGGGCTCTGGACCGCGAGGCGTTCCAGAACATCATGAGGAGAACGGCCGAGACGCGCCACCACCAGTACCGACATTTCCTGCGCAGGTTGGTTAGCGCCCCGTGGCTAAAAGCACGAGCGTCCACCTCAGTATGAAAAATGACTAAATATGGCCTCGTGTGACAGATGTACGAGTTTCTGAATGTTTCATTGGATTGTACATGTTACGACTACACTGCCTCAAATCTGAATTAGATCTGGATTAAAACTATTTACACTGCCTCAAATCTGAATCGGATCTGGATTAAAACTATTTGTAGTAGGGTTTTATGGATTGAAATTAGGATTTTAGATATATATGCTAGTTTGCCTGCTAGGTTTAGGGTTGTAACCTGGTGTTCAATTGGCTTTTAAATGCTATATTTACGCTGGTTTTGAATCTGAATCAGATCTGGATTAAACGTGGTTACAGTGGGGTTTTAATGTTTAAAGTGAGGATTTTGAGACAGGGTTTCTCATTTGTTTTATGGATTGAAATGCAATGCCAGTTAGCTTGCTATGTTTAGGGTTGTAATCAGGTGTTCAATTGGATTTTTCCATGGTATGTTTACACTGCTGCTAAATCTGGATTAGATCTGGATTAAATTAATTGGACATTTTTATGGTTGTATTGGCATCAATTTGTCACATCTTAGTTGGGGTTTTAATTTAGGGGCTAAATAATGTTTTGGCATGTGAAGATTGGGTTTCAAACCATTATTGGGGTTTCAAAGTAGGGTCCTGGTTTTGAGTTGAGTGCTTCAAACCTGCTTTAGGCTTTCAAATCAGAGTTTATAGTCTGGATTGGGGTTTCAAAGTAGGGTCCTGGTTTTGAGTTAAGTGAGTGCTTCAAACCTGCTTTAGGCTTTCAAATCAGAGTTTATAGTCTGGATTGGGGTTTCAAAGTAGGGTTTCAAACAAATTCAGTGAGGGTTGAAAACGATGTAAGGTTTCAAGGTTGAGTTAAATTTCCTAACTAGGGTTTCAAACAAATGAAGTGATTCGAGGGTTAGGTTTTTAGGCCAGGGTCATGGTTTGAAGTGAGGTTTTCAAGGTCCTTGCTTTAAAATTTCAATTTAAGGTTTAAAGTCTGGATTAAGGTTTCAAACACATTTTCTAATTAGGGGCAGGGTTTTAAATGAGGGTTTTTGAAACGTAAGGTTTCAACTCAAGATAGGTTAGGGTTTGTAGCCGGGTTTCAACTAGATGTTCTAATGGAAATTACATGTTACAGTTACATTGTGGCCAAATCTGGATCAAATGTGGATTGAATTTGATCTTACATTTTGTGTGTGTGTGTTTCCATCAGTGTGTCACTTTTGGCTAATCTGCCTGACGACAAGCTCAGCAAGATCGTGGACTGTCTGGAGGTGGTAAGGTTCTCACGCAGCATCAACAATCATCAATTCAAATTGTGGTTAGAGTTTCAAACCAGGATTAGGGTTCCAAATAAAAGCTAGCGTTCATGTTTCAATTTAGAGTTACACTTTCAAGCCAGGATTAGCGTTTCAAGCTTGGTTTAAGGTTTCAAAGTAGGGTTTCAAATTGGGGTTTCAGGTCTGGGTTGTTGGTGTTTGAAACAAGGGCTGTTTTATTCTTGATTCCGAACCTTTCCCTTCCCGTCAGGAATACTACAACAAGGGCGACTACGTGATCCGCGAGGGCGAGGAGGGCAGCACCTTCTACATCATTGCTCAAGGAAAGGTAAGGCATCTACTGCCAACTTCCTGTAAACACCCTATCATCAATAAAAGCTGCTTTTCACCCCCACAGGTGAAGGTGACCCAGACCACGAAGGACCACAAGAGTCCCCGGGTCATCAACACGCTGAAAAAAGGCGACTACTTTGGGGAGAAGGCGCTCATCAGGTAGCCGTTAGCTTCCACACGCTAATCACGAATGCTAATAATACTAATGCTATCGTTTGCTTTAGCGACGACGTCAGATCCGCTAACATCGTCGCCGACGAAGACGGAGTCGAGTGCCTCCTCATGGACAGACAGTGAGTCGGAGTGCATGACAAGCACCGTGTTGTTCAGTGGTAGGGTTTCAAATTGGGGTCTAGGCATAACATTATCATTTGAAACTAGGGTTTCAATTAACTATTAGGGTTTAGAGCCACAGTTAGGGTTCTGAATTAGGTTTGCAAGCCAGTATTATGGTTTCAAATTGGGTGTAGAGCTAGAGTTAGGGTTTTAAATTAAGGTTAGGGTTTCAAATTTGACTTTCAAACGATGTTGGGGTTTTTAAAGTAGGGTTTCAAAGCCAGTGTCATGGTTTCAAAATACTGTTTCAAAACAGAGTTACAGTATCTAAATTATGGTTTAGAGCTAGGGTTATGGTTTTAAATTTGGGCTCGGGCTTCAAATTGGGGTTTTCAAACCAGGGTTTGGGTTTTAAATTATGGTTCAAATTAGAGTTAAGGTTTCATATTAGGGCATCAAGGTTAGCTTCAACAAATGAAGGTGATAAAAAAATATATATACTTTGATTTATTGTATCGACTGCTAGTAAGCAAGTCAGTTAGCGTGCTAGTTAGCGAGCGTAATGTTGTTGGCGGTTCCAGGACTTTCAATCAGACGGTGGGAACCTTCAACGAGCTCCAGAAGTACCTCCAAGACTACGTGGCCACGCTGGACCAGGACGACATGAAACGAAACGCCAGGTACGGACGGCGCTCGCTCGATCTGTCTCGCACATTAGTTTGACGGCGCGCCCGCGTTCGCTCAACTATCGTCCTGCGCAGGAGGTTGTCCTTGCGACGCCCCAGTCAGACGCTGCCCCCCGACGTGCTACGTCTGAAGGAAATGGCCGCCGCCTTCTCGCCGTCCAGACCGCTCGACCACATGGACGTCGTGGCCACGCTCGGCGTCGGCGGATTCGGACGAGTGGAGCTGGTACAACCAAACGCAACGAACACTCCCGTTTTAAATTTAAATTTTACAGACAAGTGGATTTTTGGAGGGGAAAAACAATATTATATATATATATATATATATATATATATATATATATATATATATATATATATATATATATATATATATATATATTATTATTATTATTAAAAAAAATAGAAGATAAATAAAATAAATAAATAAATCTTACATAATAAAAGCCAGTTTAGGCAAGATTTAAAAAAAAAAAAGAAAAGAAAAGAAAGAAAGAAATGCCTGCAAATATTGTAATATACAGAGATTAAATAGATTTTTAGAAGTTACCCAAATCCGTTTTTAAGGGGAAAAAATAGTTCCAGGCAAAATGTAATATTTTACAGACAAGCGGATTTTGGAGGCGAATATATATATATATATAATAGAATATAAACCAATAAAATAATAATCTTACGAAATAAAAGCCAGTTTAGGACAATATGGCAAGATTAAAAGATTGTACTTTTTAATAAAAAAGGGTCAAAATCCTATTTTTTTCAAAATCAATATATTTGTTAGTATCACACAAATTAGTTTTTTTAAAAAAAGTGATTTTTTACGTGTTTATAAATTTATAAAAAAAAACAATAGAAGAAAAATCAAATAAATAATAATCTTACAAAATAAAAGCCAGTTTAGGCAAGATTAAAAAAAAGAAAGAAATGCCTGAAAATACTGTAATATACAGAGATTAAATTAATATT
Source organism: Festucalex cinctus (assembly GCF_051991245.1). Classification (NCBI taxonomy): domain Eukaryota; kingdom Metazoa; phylum Chordata; class Actinopteri; order Syngnathiformes; family Syngnathidae; genus Festucalex; species Festucalex cinctus. The sequence continues at coordinate 12,339,834 of NC_135415.1, read as the reverse complement.
TGTATTTATTTTTATTAAATTCATATTTTTAAGGAAAAAAAAAGCAAGATTTTTTTTTCCCCCCGAAAGAAATCACCCAAATCCCTTTTTAAGGGGAAAAAATAGTTCCAGGCAAAATGTAATATTACAATTTTTTTTTTTTTTCAATAAAAAAAAAAAAAAAAGATTTTTCCAAAAATGGCGATGACAGGAAAAGTTGTTTTTGTTCTTTTTTCAGGTGAAGGTGAAGGGCGAGGACGTAACGTTTGCGCTGAAGGTGATCAAGAAGAAGCATGTGGTGGACAGCCGGCAGGAGGAGCACATCCACTCGGAGCGCCGCATCCTCGCCGAGGCCAACTCGCCCTTCGTTGTCAGGTCGGGATCGTGGCGCAACTTTCACACTTGCTTGACAAAATTCAGGAGCCAGATGGACATGTCGTCCTTCCATTGACACTACATTGGTGCCTTGACCAACACCTTCAATTTTTTGTAGTTCGTTCATTTTTCGTTTTATTATTATTTATTATATTTATTATTTTTATATTTTAATTGATTTTTGTTTTATTTTAATTGAACAGTTAATCGGTACATATGAGCTTTTTTAAAAATGGGCAAAAGAGGTGGATTATTTTTCTCCAATTTACATAACACATTCAAAATAAGGCAAAGATGGCGACGTTCAACCAGTAAAGCAACTTTTAGCGCCATCTAGCGAGCCGACAGACTTTGACTCTGCGATTCTTTCACTCCAGACTGTTCCGAACATTCCGAGACGACAAATACGTCTACATGCTGCTGGAGGCGTGTCTTGGAGGAGAAGTCTGGAGTCTTCTCAGAGACAGGTAGGCTCGCCAGACGGTCTTTTGTTTGCCCTTTGACTCAGCCGCTCTCTCTACTGGGACCCTCCTCAGGGAGAGCTTCGACGAGACCACCTCCAAGTTCTGTGTGGGCTGCGTCACCGAGGCCTTAGAGTACCTGCACCGCAAGTCAATCCTCTACCGAGACCTCAAGCCGGAGAACCTCATGCTGGACTGTGAAGGCTACGTCAAGCTGGTGAGTGGTCACACAGATTGCATCCAAGAGGAGACTGCGGGCCAAGTTTAGAAGGTGTAATAGCATCCGGGGCTAAGCCACAGCCTAAGAAAACATTTATGTTAAGAGTGCTTAAGGAGGCACATTGTGATCCAAGTGGAGACTGAGGGCAAAATGCAGCCAAGAGGAGACTGCGGAGTAGCATCAAGAGCTAACGTACAGCCACATGATAAGCTAATTAGCATGCGTTAGCATGCATTGACATTAGTAGATCATGAGACACATTGTTATCCCAGAGGAGACTGAGGGCAAAGTGCAGCCAAGTGGAGAGTGTGGAGTGGAGTAGCATTGCAAGCCAAAGTACAGCCACATAATAAGCAAATTTCACCATGTGTTGCCATGAGTAGACTACAAGACAAATTTGAGCTAAGAGAAGATTGAGGGCAGCGTGACAAGGTGACATGGTGAATGTACTCAACCCATGAGTGGCCATGTTATCCAAGAGGAAACTGAGGGCAAAATGCAGCCAAGTGGAGACTGCGGGGAAGCATTCAGCAGTAAGGAACAGGAACATTAGACTAATGAGCAACCAGTAACGGTTAACGGAGTGAAATACAGTCAAGCGGAGACTGCGGAGCCTAACATTTAGCCCATCTCACTAGGTGGACTTCGGCTTTGCTAAGAAGATGCGCGGGGGCCAGAAGACGTGGACCTTCTGCGGGACCCCCGAGTACGTGGCCCCGGAGATCATCCTCAACAAGGGCCATAGTCTCAGCGTGGATTTTTGGTCCCTGGGCATCCTGGTGTTTGAGCTTCTGACTGGCAGGTGAGGTGCGCACCTCCAAGCAACAAGCCCCTCCCCCCCAAACGAATTTGTGCTGTGCTCCGCCAGCCCCCCCTTCACAGGAAGTGACCAGATGGCCACGTATACCGTCATCCTGAAGGGTGTCGACAACATGGACTTCCCCAAGAAGATCGCCAACCGGCCCGAGGACCTCATACGCAGGCTCTGCAGGTCCCCCCGCTCGACATGTCGCCACGACAACGACGATGACAACACACGCAAACGCGCTCACGTACACGCACGTTACAACTAGACGCTTGTCCTTCTTGCTCGTCCTCAGGGGGAATCCCGCACAGCGGCTGGGGAACATGAAAGGCGGCATCGGCGACATCAACAAGCACAGGTCGCACGCACACACAAACACAAAAATCACATTTGGTTGAGGAAAAAGAAATGGGATCAGAATTCGAATATTAGGTTTTGCACAAAAATTGTAATTTACAAGTGACTTTTTTTTTTTTTTCTGAGTAAAAATATAGTCAGAGAGACTTTGGGTGAACTTTAATATTCCATGATTTAGGTTTTTTTTTCCCCCCCCATTTTTCTTTTAGAGCCGAAATGTAATAAAAACTAAAAAAATAAATAAAAAAATAAAAAAAATAAAAAAATGGACTACTACATCTTTTGAAAGAAAATTGCAGTTTACAGGATTAAAGTGATTTAAAAAAAAATAAAAATAAAAAAATAAATCAGAAAAAAATTAATACCTAATTAAATAAATTGTGATAACTTTTAGAAGATTTACGTGTTTTTAATAGAAAGAGCAATATATTTTTCGACTTAAAATGAAAATGTTAATTTACCAAATTAAAGTGTTTAAGTAATATCACTTTTTCACAAAAAACTGTAATTTACAAGTGACTTTTTTTTTTTTGTAAAAAACATTACATTTATACAAACTTTGGGTGAACTTTGTAATATTCCATGATTTATTTATTTATTTATTTTTGGGGCGGGGGGGGGGGGGGGGGGGGGTAATCTTTTTTTTTTCCCTTTTAGAATCGAAATGGGATTTAAAAAAAAAAGTACTACTACATTTTTTACTACAAAAAAAAAAAAAATCAGAAAATTAATACCTAATTAAATGTGATAATTTTTATGAGATTTTACGTGTTTTAAATAGAAAAAGCAATATATTTTGACACAAAATGAAAATAGTAATTGACAATTTTGTGGTATTTTTTTTTAGAGAAAAAACTAATGCTACATTTAAAATGTTCTTTTTGAAGAAAATAAGAAAATATTAATTTATCAGGTACAAAAGCCTTCTTTCACATATTTAGAGAAACGTGATAAAAATAGTAACATTACAATATGAATGTTTTTTTTTTTTTTTTTTAAAGAAAAAAAAGTACCATATATTTTGAGAGAAAAGCGTGATAAAGTTATATTGGAGACCTTTTTTTTTAGGGTGCTATCTTACTGTTTGAAAGCGCTATATAAATAAAGATGACTTGACTTTAATATTACAAAAATGAAAGCTAGCTTGTGTGCAGGTGGTTTAACGGTTTCGACTGGGCGGGGCTAAAGGCTCGGACCCTGGCGTCGCCCCTCAAACGACACGTAAGTTTTTGCCGTTCCGTTTTCAATACTGATCAACACTTTTCCAACTTAAACAAGCCCGTACTGAAAGTACTCACGAGGTGGAAAGAAATCTCATACTGCCATTTAAAAATACTTACGCCCAATATGGAAGTAACTGTAATTGTGGAAATTTGCACAATTTAACGTTGAATATCAACATTTCCCCATTCATTTTCAATGGGACAGACGTTGAACTTTTTCTAAATATCACTTTCCACGCCCACTTCAGTACATTTAACTTATCACCATTACCAGGTGTCTGATACTGCTCGTTGGCACAGTTGGTAAAGTGCATTGTCCAGTAACCAGGAGGTTATAATTTCACAATATATATCTCAATTTACTTCATAAGCATGCCACATGATTTCAAATCTTAGCATTCAGCTATTAGCATTCACACACAATTTCTCCAGAAATTGCACTTAGTCTAGTCAATATAACACTCAGTGAATGTATCCGTAACGAAGTATTTAAAGTTAGGGAAGTCGATAACTGGACAAGAGTGGGCCAAGGGCAAAAGTTGACCTTGGCTTGATGTTGCGTTTCAGGTGTCGGGTCCTCTGGATCACAGCCACTTTGACGTTTATCCTCCCGATGACAAAATCCCCCCCGATGAGCACTCGGGATGGGACGCCGACTTCTGAGTGCAGACGGTCGTCGTCCTCACCTTGCTTGGCACAAAAGTTTCACCTGGACAGAAGAAGAAGAAGTCGTTTTCGTATTTGGTGACTTTGTGGAAGAACAACATCTTGCGTCTTTTAGTCTCTGGTGCAACCATCAAAGTGGATTGTTTTATAAATATAGGATTGTACATTTCAATAAATGTTTTTATGGCATTACATGAAGTACACGGTATGTTTTTTGTTTTTTTCCTTCAGTACACAATATTTTCAATGGAATTAACTTTTTTTTCCTTTGCAAAATGCATCAAACCTTTTGAAAGAATGGGACTATTTTATAAAGACCGTTTCTTGGCCAAAAATGATTTTATCGTACTTTATCAGTTTATTTTCCAACTTTTTTAAGAATTCCTTTTTTTTTCCCCCTACAAAAATACTTTTTTTCTTAAGCAAATGAAAATATGACTTATATTTGTAATATAACTTCTATAACGATATTCACACGGTAGTTCAGGTTCCAGGCCTCATTTCAAGCAGCTGATATTAGTATTGGCTGCCCTCTTGTGGCCGTTTTACGATTAAGAGCTAGAACTGAAAAGAATAGAAAATTGTCATGAATTTCATGCAGCAAAAATACTATATTGGGGATATATCAATATTTCTTTAAAATTTGCTGTCATTGGCTTTTCTTTTATGACTAAAAAATTAGTAGCAGTATCGGTATCAATAGTGAACAGTTGAGTATTTATACTGGTATGAGTCTTGGAAAATAAGACGGCGGCATCAAACATACACATACAATACACATTCCGACAAAATTAACTTTTTTTTGTTCCTCATGAGAAAAACTATTATACATTGTTAAAAAACAAAACAAAAAAAACAGACTCCAAAATGAAGACTTTTTTTTTTCTTTTTTTTTCAGAAAGATTCCTGAAAAAAAAAAAATGTCTCCCAAATGTAATTGTTTCCCTCAGAAACATCACTTCATGGATGAATTTGTGGTATAAAACTAGATTAAAAAATACAATTAAATATTCAGAAATATATTTTTAAAAGAAAATATTTAACTAAAGAAAAAAAAGATTTTATTTTTGTTTTTGCAGATAAATCACTTTTTCCCACAATAAATACAACTTTTTCCTCTGATTTTTGAGCAATACGACTAATAGTACATTTTTAACAAAATACATTTTTGATTAAAAAAAACAAACAAAAGTTAATTTTTCCTCACGCACACACACACACACACAAGAATTTGAAAGTGTGGCCTTTGTGCATCCTTTAATTCCGTTGTGAGTTGGCGGCTTTGCCCAGGTGTCGAGAGGTCAAAGGTCAAATGTCCGTGGCACGTGAAGACCCCGCCTCCCTCCTTCCACCAGATAGACCAAAATAAATAGTTTGAAGACATTTCCATATACAAATATACTTTCAAGCAAGCTTATTGTACAAGCCTTTCCTAACATTTACACAAAAGAAAACAAAACGCCCGCATGCATCGCTAACAAAAAGTACAAAATGTATCAAATGTTAGTGCCCCCCCAAATAAACATCTATTGACACAAAATAAATGTCTCTGAAATATCAAAATTATTTGAAATATATTTCTATACTTTTTAAGAATAAATTCCACAATAGTATCTTTTATTACAAAGTTTCCAAAGATTTGGAAACAAAAGGCACTTGTCAACAAACAGTCATCAGCTGCAGTATATACACCAAAATGTACAAGATGGGAAAGGTTTGGTTTGCATAAATAGTTGTTTTGGTTCTTCATCTTTCAAATACAACCTGAGGTTGTCTTGTTTTGATTTAAAAAAACAAACAACACAAAACACCTCAGAACCACACACCTGGATGACGCTGCACAATTAAGTTATATAACAATTAACCATGAGGAAATGAGGAAAACTGAGGTGTGCACATTTATAATCGCCCTTTTAATTCCATTAGATCATGTTTGCATATTTAAGCAGTGATGCCTTGAAATTGAACTTTTTTGAAGGGGGTGCGGGAGGTGCACCTGTCGATGAAAGGGGGGGGGGCGGGGCGGGGGTGGCTTTAGAAGTTTACAATCATGGAAAAATTGTATTTCCTCTTGATCATGTTTGCACAATTAAACCTGATAACTTAAAACATTTTTTAAGGGGGTGTGCCAACTCTGTGGCTGAAAGGGGTGTTTTGTTTCAAAAGCTTCGGGATGGAAATGGATTTGTGACTTTGGGGAAATACTGACAGCTGATATGGTGAGGCACACCCCCTTAGAAATATCAGTTTTTGGAACCAATAAAGTTATACAATGAAGGTATGTTGTGGGAAATACACAGCAACACAGGATTAAATGTGGTATGTGCACTCCCGGAGGTGCATAGGGAAACGTTGTCATTTTAATTCCTTGAACATGTTTGCACGATTAATCATGATGTCTTTGAAACAGCTTTGCTTTGAGTTTGTCTTTTAGGAAGGGATGCACGGCAGACCAGGTGTCTTTTAAGGTGGTGCGCCAACTCTGTCCATTGTGGTGAAAAAGTTTAGGAATAGAAAAGGGTGCATGGCTTTTAAAGTTGAGGATGGAAGGAGGTGCTTATCTTCACAGGTTTGGGTAAAAGCTGTCATGGCTGATGAGAAGAGGTGCGGCCCGTCAAAAGGAATTATCCTTCAGTGTTCCTCCTTCATGTGACCACCTTCCTTGCCGTCGTAACCTATAATCACATTGCGCACCCTCTTCCAGTGCCCAGTCTTTCGGGTCCCTGTGTCGACGTGAGCGATTTCAAAAAACAGAAGAGGAAAGCATCTTTTCTGGATTTGCTTCCTTGGCGACGGGGCAAAAAAGGGGGTGCGCCAAGGGAACTATCGGCATGCGCACGAATCCACCGTCATGTTGGGGTAGACCTTGAGCACCACGTTTTTGTCCTCGTCAAAGAAGAGGATGCTGAGGGAGGACATCTTCTCCGGGACGCAGCACGGCTCCGGGATGCCGGGCACCACGCCCACCGCCCGCACGATGCTCTGGATGGTGGCGTGGTTGGAAGGCTTCAGTGCCTGAAAGCAATACGCACCCCCCCCCAAGAACAACTTTAGTGACAAGACACTTCACACATTTTGTGTAAAAGGCATTGTTTTCACTATAAGACTTTTCTGAAAAGATTGAAAATACAGCCTCGAAAGCAGGGACTCCTGTGTTGTGGTGGTGCGAATGCCCTTCATGGGGGTGCGTGAGATTAAAAGTGTAATGGTGGTGTGGTTCATGTTAAAAATCCAACGGTACGATTAGCTTAACTTTTAACTTAAATTATTAATTTGGAACTACAGTAAATGGTACTCAAAATGTTGTGCGCACCTCTGGGGATGTATTTATAAATGTCCTTGATATAAGAAACACGTTAACGTCACTTGATCAGTGGCATCTTTAAACATAACACCTTTAAACTGACTTTTTGTGTGCCAGGGAGAAGGGGTGCGGCATTTTTTGTCCGGACATTAGAGGGGGTGCGCAGCTTCAAAGGTTTGGTTCAGACTTCGGAATTAAACTTTTTTTTTTTTTTGTTTTTTTTTTTGTGAGTTTTGTGTGGTCAAGAACGGGTACGCCAAATCTGTTGAGATGTTAAATTTGGAGCAGATTAAAAAGTCAAAAGTCTTGTTTAAAGATGGAAGGAAGAAGAGGCGCACAAACTCTATTGGGATGTTGCAGGGGGCTCAAAAGTTTGAGATGGCATCTAAACTTTTTTTTAAGGGTGTGTTTAGGGAACACGGGTGTGCAAACTCTGCTACCTATTGAAGGGCCTGCATAGTTTCGGAAAGAGTGAACTACTTTATTTTTTAGGGTGTGCGTGGGTGTCAGTGGGGGTGCTAGGACTGAGACAAGCAATAGCAAACTTCTCCTGCCCGTGTTGCGCAGTTTGTTCTTGACTGCGTTGTAATCTGCTGAAAAATGGCGCCGTTATTACACACCATTCAAACATTTAGCATTTCTCGGACGTGTTTTTGCCTGTCAGCATCGCCACTATTCCGATCAACATTGCGGAATGCTGAAAGTGGATCTCTGCGACTTTTCCCGCACTTTCAAGGGGGTGTGTCCACTCTTTGAAACAGCAACCCCTGCAGGTTAGGAGGAGTGCGACGCCTCAGGCCACTCCTGGGAATAATTAGTGCGCACAACAAAGGCCGGGAACGCCAAGAGGGAGTGAATTAAGTGGTGCACATTCCGGCCATGTTTCGAATGTTTGCCATCTTATCAGATCGGAAGCAAGTTTGTGTTTTTTTGACGTATCTTAAATGGAAACATGACATGATGCCTTCAAGGAGCTTTCGACTACGTTGATAGCATCTTTGCTGTTTGCATAATTTAAGACACATTGGCTATAGGAAGAAATGTGGCTGTTACTGTTAGCATGATGCTACGTGCTAATGGATCAGCGGAAGCATCAACTCATGTTGATCTGAGATCAGATTTTCTTGTGCGCTACTGCACAACACCGGGTAAAAATGATCCAATATGGCAGCATAAATGTTTTGTTTTTGAACATTTCTGATCAAATGTGCGACATTCATAAAGCTATTATGTAGCTACCTAGCATCGTGACATAAAGTGTCTTGAAGGTTAGTTGGCGCAACTTTTACCGACCTAGCAACCTACCCACATAACTCCATACCTACTGTGCTGTCTGACTGATCAAAGTGCCTACCTACTAAACAACCTAGCAAGCTAGCCACTCACCATCATGTGACATCAGCAATGCTAATAATACGTAAGATAAGGATCCTTTCATTTAACAACAGTTGGTACAACCTTTAGACTAACCTACGCACCTACTAACCACCTACCGACCCAAACAAAAAACAATCGACCTACTTGGAACAACGCTAACGTTTACGTCCATCTTATTATTGTCACATGTTTTTGTAGATACATCATGTAGTTGTTTCCCTTTGTAAAATCCGTTACACCCGCCACACACCGAGCGTTGCTTCTCGATAAGAACAACAGGACTTGCAGCTTTTCCGTTGCAGAAAGTTGGTAGGCGCACGTCGGTAATTTGTTTGCAATAGTCCAGTTCCGTCTAGTTCAGCCACATCGCTCGGCGTGGCAGCTCTTAAGATCAGATATCGTCAAGTAAGTCTGTCATGTAAATCCAATCTAGACACTACATCAGACAGGCAGGCAGACTGGTCCCAACAAGGTGTACCAGCAGGGGCATGATGAACTAGCAGGATCAACAGCATCACTAGTAGTAGTACCTAATTACCGACTAAGCTACCAACCAACCAACCAACCAACCAACCAAGGGTTAGAGCATTTTATCGAATCGACCTAGTCCACTATCACGCCTTTTGAACCTCTCTAGACACCTACTGACCGATGGACCTACCTAGCTACTGTCATCCAAGAAGTTTACAAATGTTTCTGTATCATGTGCAGTAGTCTGCTCGCATTTTAGGGATAATAATAACAGCTCGAGGCACTAGAAAGAAAAGTAGTTCAAGAAAGATCCCGAAGAAGGGAACTAGCAGAAAAGGCACACCTTGGGCATGGGGAACTGGCAGGAACCGGCACAGTAGTAAGCATCAAAAGACTTTGGAGAAATAATCCACTCGCTCCAGCCGATGTCAGCGAAGTCCACTTTGAGGTAGCGCCGTGCGCAATTACGGGGTTCGTTCCACTGCTTCTTCCGAGCCTTCTTGATGGTGTGCTCATCAAACTGCAGCAGAGGCATCTTGTGCCTCGGGTTCTTGCGGATCTTTTTCCGCGGCGGCCGGCGGGCTTGCTTGCTTTGGAAGGGCTCGTAGGGACTGGACTCGTCCCAAGCGGCGGTCTCGTAGGGATACTCGGGTCCGGGGAGCTCGTTGTTCTGAAGCGGAAGCAGGACATTGACAGAGCGCTTGGGCCTCGAGGAGCTCCTCGGCTGTTCTGTCGCGTTCTGCCCACGTTGCCCCACCTTCGGGTCCCCCGTTGAGGGGTTCCGCCTGAGGGTGGCCACCACGCTCTCGGGCTCAGAAATGGCCGAGTCGTTGGCGTACACCAGGATGTAAGGGGAGCGGTCGGCCAGGAGCTCCTTCCAGGGCTGGGGTCCCCGCGAGGCCACCTCGATGCCGATAAGGAGCTGGTGGTGCGCCTTGGCCTGGTTGACCACCCGGGTGATGTCCTTCCACTGCCAAGAGATAAAGTCCCGGTAGTGCGTGGACACGTTGATGCGGAACTGGCCCAGAGTCCTCATCCGGTCCACCTCGGGGGCGAAGCTCCAGATGACGGCGTGGATGTGGCTGTGCCTGCGCGGGCCGCAGCCTTGGGGTCCGGAGCAGGACCTGCTGGCGTTGTGAAGGTCCCCGATGTAGTAGTGCAGCGTGGCAGAGACGACGTCCTCGGACTTGGTGAGTGACGTCAGGTTGAAGATCTGAAGCTGCTTCTTGTTGATCACGCCTGGAAGTACAAACCAGTTGATAAGAGACGACATCCAGACAGACGCACAAGCTAGTTCAACTTTTTGGGTTACAGTTCCTTTCGGTAACCGGTCAAAAATGTTGTGCCCCTGGGTGATGACCTACCTACTACCTGTACACTGAGTACTGGCCAACTATAACTACCTTCCTATCTGGCAACCAATTTTAGGACCAACCACCAACCTACCTACCTCACACCCATTAGTAACCCACTTATTGACCACATTACTACCTACATTTCTACCCATCTTCCATTTTCCAACACCAATTAAAAAAAATATAACATTACAAAATCAAGATGACAAGATTATGACAATACTAACAATGACCAATCCATAAGAATGACTTTGTGTTATTAAGGGGTTGGAAATCGGTAGCTTAATTGTCGGTTTACAAGACAAACTCACGCTATTACTTTTAAGAGGACACCTTTCCCACCCTCCATAATTGCATGTGAGAGAAGCAGGTGTCCCTAATGAAGTGGCCTGCGGGTGCGTGGCTCCTAACGCTCAACAGGGGGCAGCAAACGCAAACAAAAGCAAAATGAGCTTTCGCGACCGACTGACTTCAATAAAACGCAACATTATATCGTAACAAAATATAAAACAAATTAAATACAATTGAAGTCAATTAAGTAGAAAAATTACCTTAAAATGTTTTACAGGGGAATTAACAAGAAAGTCTTTGATGATTATAGGAGAAAACCATTAAAGGTTTACTGGCTCGACAGTTGTGCTGAAGGCAACAAGGTGCAACAGGTGGATGAACGTGTATTTCTTACATCATGCACGTTTCTGGGAAAGTCCACTTTTTGAGCATTTGTGCACCTGTTGACCGTAATGCAATTTCATGGCGCATTTGTGCGCGTCAAAACGAAGCTTGTGCTATACGTACCCCAGTGCGCCTTGAAGCTGCGCACCGTGTTCCCGTCCTTGAAAGCGAATCCCGCCTTGTTGTACTTGTCGTACAGCATGTGCATGTGCTCCGTCACCGTGTCCTGGGACAACCGCTGGTGCGTCGAATCCCCCTCGGCTCGCAGCAGGGCGCAAAATCCGAAACGCGCGCAGCAGCTCCACGCGGACAGCACGAGCAGAACCGAAAAAGACATCCTGGACGACTTTCTGGAATCTTCACGCAAGTTCCCGCAAGCGCTTCCTATCTCCGGCAAGACTGGGCATCACCCGAGTGGGGGAAGCATCACAAACCAGGGAAAGGCACGGGAACGTCCAGTGCAGGTGGCCGAAAATGAGGCGCGAGGTTCGGCTGTGAATTCGCAGGCGGTTGCAGCAGCTCTGATTTGTGAGGAGCGGCGAGGCAGTCAACCGGTCCGAGGCTCAGCTTTCATTGAAACTGCAGGATGTTGACCTCGCTATTATAAGGCTGCTGGAACCAGCTGGCTCTCCCTCTCTCGCTCGCACACACACACATACACATGCGCGCGCACAACGCACACTCACGCGCACTGAAAGAACGCGAGTTTCCTGCTCAGGAGAGTTTTACGCACAAGCACGTCCAAACCATGGGAAAAAAAATGAATGCAGCTGATTCCTTTAAGTTGAATTCAGTGACATTCCATACGTCACTCTTTCCAACAAGCGCACCCATTTCCACATGCTGAAAAAGTTGGCGCACCTCCTTTCCTATATCTCTCCCCACACTTTGTCATGCAAAAAAAGGTGATTTGCACCCCTTGCAAGCATTTGGCGCCCAACTTCTCAGTCTTCTATAAAACCTGTTCAACTACTTACAGAGTTGACGCACCCCTACCTGCCCCCCTGCACATCCTCACAAACATATCACCAACATATGGCGCGCCATCTCTCATCTACACAGACCCTTGAAAGCAGAGGTGCCCAAGCCCGGTCCCGGAAAGCCTCTATCCATGTTTTCCATGTCTCCCTCCTCCAACGCAGCTGAATCCGATGATCAGCTCATCAGCAAGCTATGATAACGATCCTGATCTTGAATCAGGTGTGTGGGTGGAGAGAAACATGGAAAACAGGCTGGATAGCGGCGCTCGATGACTGCACTTGGGCACCACTGCTTTAAAATGTTTAGTGCAGTATTTTCTGAATTCCCTTTAATCCACCTTGAGGGTTGGCGAACCCCCTTGTCCATCTTTGCAAGCATTTGCCCCCCCCCCGCCCGCACACACCCTCAAAAAATTTTGTAGTTTGCCCCCCCCAAACTCCGTGGAACATCCTGACAGAGTTGGCATATCCTCATTCACACTGCGCACCCTCCATACAACAATTTTTGAAGCCGTGCACCCTCTTCAACATCCAAATACAGTTGGTGCACCGCTCTTTCCTGCAACATCCCCTCAAAATCAACAAAAGTTCAAAACAAGGATCTTTATAAGCAGAAATCATGACATAAACGTAACAAAAGTTGCACCAGACTGACAATACTTTTTAAATCTCTTATTATGGCTCCCCCTCACCGCCATGGATGAGTCCAACGTTAAGAGTATGGGCCTACAGACAGACCCCCCCACCCCCCCTCCCGCCCACTCCTGACGCGTGTGAAAGCAGTAGCTTATTATCCGCATTAAAGGCTCGACTTCCCATTTAAAGCACCTCAATGGCGTTAAGCACACACATCCTGTAGCATCACGCTCCCGTCCGGATGCTGCGTACACCCCCCACCCCCCTACAAGCCTCCCCCCACCCCCCACGACTGGCGTTCTCTTTCAGGGGCGCTGGGGAGGAAATGATTGAGGCCATTTCTCCGCCTCCGACATCTGATTGCAATAATTTGAACATGCGGCGTCGTCCACACACTGAACGCGTTTAGGACCCTTGTATGGGGGGGGGGGGGTGTTTGGGAGGGGGTCCAGCTGGAGCAACTCAAGAACATCCGTCAATGTTGTACAACAGTGGAAAGCCACTCAGCTTGTGGAAAATATGCCTGAAAATGTCACAATAAAGTATACATGATGTCACCACGAAGGCTCGAGTTCACTTCAACGATCGACTCTGCATTTTGCCAGTTTTTGTTCTTCATTCTTAATTGCAAAGATGAGACAAGGCTGACTTGGGTTTCAAACTAAATGGTAAACTGACTAAGTAGATTACTGACAAAGTGATGAACAAATAAATTAGAAGACTAGCCAACTAAACAACCAATAAACTTTTGAACTAACTAGCTGGCAAACTAATGAACTGACTGTTGACCTAACTAGCTAAAATAATTAATTAAATAAAGCTAGTAAACCAAAAAATGATGAACAACTAACACACTAGCTAACAAAAGAAAATGACAAACTAGCTAATTAATGAACCGACTTATTAAAGAAAGAAATGACTAACTGATGAAGAAATGAAGTCATAAATTGTCAGGAAAAAACAACAGACTAAAGACCAAGCAACTCATGATGAACTCGTAAACGCACTACTGGTTAAGTAACTGGAAAATCTAGCTTTGTAGCCAGTTGGGTACCTCAGAAACTAATAACGAAAGTGACAAACAAGCAAACAAAATAACTACAATGAAACATAAAAACAGATGAAGTTAAATTGAATCAAGTGAGCTTGTCTTGATGGAAGCTCAAAAGTATGCGTACTGCATCTGTCATCTTGTCATTAGCATCATTCAGTCAAAGCGGTACGACAAAAAAAAGGGCAATAAAAGCAAAACATGTCAATGACTTTATTGTCCAATCATGACTACTTGCATACACGTGAGACACAGTCTTTATGAGATACTCTAAAATAACTCCACAACGCTAACGACCTACTGACGCTTGATAGCCAGACCGGCGCGGGATTTACAAACGTCCAACGAGGAAATGCGAGCACGGACGAGTCTTGTTTGTCGCGTTGTTCACCGAGATAAGGATGAATGCAAAGACAGCGTTGAATGCATTAAGACATTTAAAACCACAAAGGACAGAGGAGAAAACGACTAGAAAAATTATGTCACACAGCCACTAATGTTTGGATAGTTTAGTCAAATTTCAACGAGATAGCTGAAGCAAAATGATGTAAATGCATCTGAAAAAATAACCCTCAAAATGTAGCAGACAAACTTGCCAGCTAGCCTGAACGACCGACCTGACAAACTAGCTAACTGGTGTCTACCTAATGAACTGACAAACTAGCTAACAACAAACTAGCTGACTGACAAACTAGATAGATAACTAACTGAAATAATCAAGTAGTTGATTAATAAAATGATGAAACAGTTCATGAACTAACTGGCAAAGTAGCTAGCTAAACGGCGAACTAACCAGTAGCTAACAAATGACCAAACATTTGTGATGTACTAAAATTCGGCTAATTAGCCAAAGTGAAATAATTGGTTTCAGCAAGAGATGCTAACTATGCGGCTCTGCTAACTCTGCCGCTCGGCTGACTGATAAATTAATGTAGCAGCTAATTATCTAACACTCAACTGACTCAAAACCAAACCGACGAACGAGCTGAATAGCTGACTGACTAAAGAACAAACAAATCATCTGATGAACAAACACATTATTGAAAAATGTATCCGCCAGTCAATCAAACGTTGCTATTCTGACGCAACATACGGCAGAAAACAGAAGCTAAACAGACCCACACTCGGGAACGCCCCCTAACAAAACAAAGTGTAATATTTATAAACTTTCATTTCAAACTTAAAGCATGTAAATGCTATGTGCCCCGCAGTGCATCCTTAGAACATGCGGAATGCTTCAACATTCTTCTTCTATCAGGCCAAAGGCAGCCAGGGGCGATAGGAGTGAAAAGTATGGGGACCCCAGCTTGCCCATTCAGCCAATCTCACAAACGTCTTTAATTTGTTTAGACAATTTAGCGGAACACGTGAGGACGGATAAACGAGACGGACAGGACGGAGGAGACTTGCAAATCACATACACAAGGTGTTATCCATTTTAATGATTGGTATTAAGAAATTATTCAAAATTTAATGATTACACTCATTTTAATTGCATTGCATAGTGTTAAATTAAACAATTACATTTGAATGAAAAAGTTGAATGTCCCCTTGTTTTGTAAAAAGAGTTGTATAATAAGAAATAGAAACAAAAATTATAAATTAAGGCATTACCAAAAAATCTTTCAATATACCAGTAACAATTTTACAGTGCTAATGATGTCTTTTCCAGTGATCCTTCAAAAATGGCCTACATTTAGATACTTTGCTACCAAATTAGAACTGCATACACAAGACAGATTCACAATGCAAGATTGCCAAGATTGTTCATTTTTGTCATTGCATAAGCTCAGAGCACGGTGGCAAAATCTATTGACTTTAAACGCTAATAAGTTAACATTTAAAAAAAAAAAAAAAAGAAAGAAATCCAGCCCCCCGAAACCTGTTTCTCGTTAGAAAAGGACATTCGCTAGGCAAGTCTATCGTGAGTAGACCCACAAAAAAAAAAAAAGTCTCAAGAAGCATGGCCAAAAAAAGGCATAGGAAGTCAGCCATTTTGGTTTGAAAAGCCATTTTGGGGTCAATTTGAGCATTTTCAAAGCCATTTGATCTTAGTAACATGAATTTTGGTAGACATATTTATCATGAGCAGAGCCACGATTAAGTCTCCAAAAGCCATGCCTGAAAAGACGTCCTCCATTTGCCTTTCAAGTGGCCATTTTGTGGTCAACTTGACTATCTTTATTTAGCATGCCTGAAAAGACACAAAGTCTGTTTTCTTTGTCTTTTTTGTTTGAAGTAGCCATTCCAGGGGTCCTGCAAGGACAAATGTCCTATAAAGATTGCTACTAAATTTAAACCACGTTTAATAGACAATTGAGATGAATCTTCATTGCGTGTGAGTGGAGCGTCGCGGGGGAGCTTTGATGACTTTCTATAAAACACACAAGCCAACTCCACAGGGTCAGATTGTGACTAAAATAGATAAATTGAGCTAAAAAGGGTGAAAAGATGAAAGGCCGGCGAAGGCCGATTATAACTTCTGACATTGTGGAAGTAACACTGTTGATGATTACGCTGATAAGCGGGTTAAAAAGGGAATGTTGATGTGCCTCCGCCCAGATGGCAGACGTGATACGTTGGACCTTTTCCTTTGTTGCCCCCCCCCCCCCCATCAAATTAGAGAGAGAGTATGTGTGTGCGTGCATGTGCGTATTTCAGTCGCTTGCGATGTAGTGGTCCAGGATGACAGCATGAGCGTAAAGGTTCGACTGCACAGTGGTCCTTCGCGCATCCTGGCCGGGATCGACCTGCAACGTAAACGAGAGCGACAAATGGAAAATAAATTCAGAGAGGCCATATAAACAGTTTGCAGTCGCACGATTGTTGAACGCGGAGTTCGCCATGCTGATGACAAACATCCAAATTGTGCGGAAACCGCTTCTTGATCAAATGAGATTGGATTGACCCGGTGTTCCTAATCAAGTGGCCTGTGAGTGTCGGCTCCAGACAGGGATTTTCCTCCACCCAACAAAAATAAATGAATAAATTCAAAACCCCCAAACTTGTTGTGGGAATGCTGAAGCATTCCCACATATGTAATTGTGATTTTTATTTTCCACACTTTTTTTGCCGCCTAACAACTCCCACATAATACTTCCAATTTACATTGTTCAAATTTCAACTAGCTTCAAAAATTAACGCCTCCTGGGGTATATATATATTGTCTGATTCCACATTACTTAACAGTATTTGCACAATTTAGCATTTAATATAAACTTTTCCCCATTCATTTTCAATGGGACAGACATTGAACTTTTTCTAAGTATCACTTTCCACACCCACTTCCATACATATAACTTATCATCATGACCAGGTGTCTGATACTGCTCGGTGGCACATTTGGTAGAGCTCATTGTCCAGTAACCAGGAGGTGATCATTTCATAATTTATCGTTCAATGTGCTTTCAGCATTCCCACACAATTTCTCCAGAAATTGCACTTAGTCTAGTTTAAATAATTATTGATATAATTAAAAAAACGTTATATGTCATGAAAATGATTTAAATGCATTTCTTATCACTGCCACTATATTTGGAGTCATTGAAATAATGCATGCATGCCTTGAAACTCTAACCCTGTCTTAAAACCACACTTCAAAATCCTAACCTTAGTTTAAAGCCCTAATTCGAAGCCCTTTCCCAGGCCCTAAACCCTCATCAAGAACATCCTCGTTTCAAACCTAACCATGGCAACAACCTCGAAGCTAGTTTAAAGCACTAACTTCAAATGCTAAAACTGTCATTAAAACTCTACTTTAAAACCCAATCCCTTAATTTAAACCTTAATTTTAGACTCAAAACCAAAATTTTAAAACCTAACCCTATTTTCGCTTGAAACCCTAACATGAAACCTTCAAATTGGCTTCAAACCCTACTTTGAAACTGAAACCGTGCTATAAAAATAAATAAATACATTCCTAATATGAAAGACTAACGTTTAAAACACTCCAAAAACAGGTTGGGGGTCAAAAATAACCCAACATGGAACCAACCCACTACTTGAGTCAATGTGAGCCAACTTTGTGGGTCGTTTTGGACAAATGACCCAAATTGGTGGGCCCAAAAAACAACCTTAGTTGATGCTAAGGAAGTTAGAATTTGTCTGTGTGTATGTGCATGTGTGCGTGCGTGGCATGACATCCACCTGTGGGTCCACGTTGAGGATGTTGCCGTCCATCTTCCTCCTGAAGAGAAGAAAGTCTGGCTGCTCGTAAACGGCGTCGTAATTGGAGCTGCAAGTGGAAGCTGACATCTGATTGGTCCAGTTGTAGTAACTACAAGCACAAGTAAAACAAACACACTCACTCACTTGAAAACCTAATCTGGCTTTGAAATCTGAATTTAAAACTGCAACAACTTTGGCTTGAAACTCCAACCCTAATTCTAAACCTGAACCCGAACTTTACTCCCTAATTTGAAGCCCTAAAACTGGATTTTAAACACTCATCAGCCTTGACTTGAATTCTCTTAACACTGGTTTGAAATTCTACTTTGCAATACTAACCCCACTTTTTAACCTTACTTAAAGATTAAACCATTTTGAAACCTCAACCCAGTCTCTTCAGATTCCAAACTGAAACCCTACTCCAGGCATGGGACCCTAATTTGCTTTAAAACCCAAACACAGGCAAGAACACAGGTTTGTACCATTGACTTTGGAACCTATCCTTACCTAGACTTTGACATTCTAATCCAGTTTTAAAAGCCAATTTGAAAACATGTTTGAAACCCAACACTACAATCCTTCCTTAATCTTTATTTGAAACTTTAATTTTAAACCTGAAACCTTTTTTTTTTTAAACCTTAATCTTGTACTGAAATCTGACCTCAAAGCCCAAACTCTAGTTAACATAGTTTTTGCGTGTGTACGTCTCAAGTTCATGCCCATGTCAGTCGGCCAATGGCAGGCTGCGTGAACTGCCGACCTCGCACGTGTCAGCTAAAAAATCCAGTCAGGTTGAAACGCTCCAAAACTTCGAAACATTTTTTTTTTTTTTTTTTGCGAGGACGAGCCAAAAAACGTCCGACACATTCCGCACGGGAACGCAGAGCGGCCCGACGCCAACATCTCGCTAACCTGCTAAAAATCCCACCGAGGTCGAATGCCAGTCGACGGCTCAGAGTTCAGCCAGACGACACGCGCGCGCGCACACATACACGCACACACATTTAGCAGTTAGCCGCTAGCCAGACCGCTGTTGATTTTGGATGAGGTCGCTGCTGCTGCTTTTTGTCCGCTAGAAGACAAAATCTGAAGTAGTTACGTGGTTCTCACTGTTCCGCAAGTATCTCTTGATACCCTAATCTTTGCTTGCACCCTTAATCTCAAACCCAAAACCTGTCTTAAAGTTTTAACCTGGTTTGAAACTGTAAAACTCAATCATCTCACTTGGAATCCTACTTTCAAACCCTAACCATGTCTTAAAACCCTTACCGTGGTTGAAATCCCAAAAACCTATCTTAAAACCCTACTTTGAACCTCCAACTCAGGCTAATTTCAAACCTGAAACCCTCATTTGAAAGTGTGGTTTAAATCCCTAAATCTAGCTTGAATCCCAAAATGGAACCTATAACCCAGTCTTGAAGCCCTAATGTTCACATTTGTTTGAATCCAACTTTAAAACTCCATCCTTGGCTTGACACCCAGATATAAAAATCCTTATTTAAACCCTACCTCTGTTTTGATGCCCCATTTCAAATCTTACTCCAGGCTTAAAACTATAAGTTCAAGTTCAAAGCCTAATCCTGTCTTCAAATCCTTACCAGGATTTGGAATTAGGGATGTTAGATACCACTATCCCAAAATTGTGTGTCAAAACTGAAATCAACACAATGACAGGTACTTTTAAACAGCGGCTCTTCCTCTGACGATGATGATGATTCACCGAGTCAAACCGCTGCCGTGTAGCCCCAACTACTGCGACATCTTTTTTAAGTATCGTGGCTGGTATCAAGCAGCCTTCATGAGTACCCCTCATACCTTGAAATAAGACGTGTATTAGTCCAAGCTGGTATCAACCATCAAATTGATTGTGGAGAAAATTAGGACATTTCTCAAATGTTTTGAAATTGAGTTGATCAACATTATTGACCCTGAAGTCAATGAATTGTGGGAAACGCTTAGTCATCATTCCTTCTTCTTCACCTTGTGTTCTGTCCTCTTTCCATCACTTCCATGTTGCCCCCCCTTACGACAACACCCCCTCACACGCCCCCCTCTGTGGGGAACAATAACAGGCAGTGTGGTTGGCGCTAAGAGGGAGCAGATGCTGCTGGATATGCTGGAGCTGTTGCCCACTCGCTGCACTAAACCCCTCCAAACCACACGCACTCGCAATCCTGACCCTCCTTCTCCTCCTCCCGCTGCCACTAAGAACACAGAGCGAGAGCCACACCGGCGCGGTGCAATGCTGGATCGTTCACCGCTGTCAAGCCGACGCCAACTCGTTAGCATGAGAAGCTAAAGGTAGCAGTCTCCGACTCGCCGCTCCTTTTTTGATGAACATCACTGACAAAAATGGAGTCCAAATCATCACCAACATCAAAATTGACATTATAAAGTTTAAAGAAGTTGATGCACATATGAGTCCCATTGTAAGCGTCTCGTCCGTCAAGCTAACTCAGCAAAAAGCTACTCCATACCAACAGTTTTTTTTAAATTTATTTTTATTTTATTTTATTTTTTTTATTTTTTTATTTTTTTTTAAGCTAACAGGTACGCAAATAAGAGGTCACAGCTCAAAGTATGACTAAATAAGAAGATTGAATGCACAAAATCAGTCGAAAAGAACCCACAATTCAAGTCTAAAAAGTTTCTCCACACACCAGCTGCGAATCCTATTGTAAGTGGCGAGCCTGAGAAGCTAACATAGCACTGTACAACTTGACTTGCTGCTTCTTCGTTGACGAACATCACTGACAAGATGGACTCCAAATAACCACCAATGTCGAAATTGACGTTATTCAGTTTACAAAAAGTTGGTCCACATACGTTGTAAGCAGCCAGTGCGTCAAGCTAACTCAACAAAAAGCTACTCCATGCCAGAGTTTTTTTCAAGCTAACAGGTACGAAAATAAGAGGTCACAACTCAAAGTATGACTAAATAAGGAGCTTGAATGCACAAAATCATTCGAAAAGAACCCACAATTCAAGTCTAAAAAGCTTCTCCGCATACCAGCTAGCCTGAGAAGCCAGCACTGTACAGCTTGACTTGTTGCTCCTTCTTTGACGAACTTCACTGATAAGATGGACTCCAAATAAGTACCAACATCGAAATTGACATTCTTAAGTTTACAAAAAGTTGGTCCACATATGTTGTAAGTGGCTAGTGCGTCAAGCTGTTTGTTTGTTTGTTTTCAAGCTAACAGGTACAAAAATAGAAGTATGACTGAACATGGGGAGTCAAAATGCACAAAATCAGTCAAAAAGAACACACAATCCGAGTCCAAAAAGATGCTCCGCACACCGGCTGAGAATTCTGTTTTAAGTGGCTAGCATGAGAAGCTAATGTAGCACTCTACAACTTCATTTGTTGCTCCTTCAAGATCAAGATGAACTCAAACATCAAACCGCTCACAAGGTCCAAATAAATTGTGAATCTTTTTTGCATTTGTAAACGTAAGCCATTTTGTTGAACTCAAGTGTTCCCTCTAATGACTTAGTATGTGTCTATCATCAGTGTTGTGTCTTTGGTGTTTTCTGACCATCTGTTTATGCACTCACTGCCCACTAGCCAGCCAGTGAGCAAGCGGCGGGTCACGCCCACGTGGTTGCGCCGTGCTTAAAAACGTTTCCTTCTGAGCAAACAATCGCAACGCCGAGTATTTTGGTCTCGCAATGAAAGTTCTGCCAAGCAAGCAAAGCAAAACAAAGCAAAGCGACCTCTATGAGATTCCTCGCATCTCTTGGTTGTCGGGAGTGGTGGGAAGTAACTAAGTACAAATACCGGTACTCATAGCTCAAAACAGTTTTTTCATATACTGTATCCCAAATCAATTCCTCCCTTTGAAATGAATTGAAATGCTATGAATCTGTTCCAGGTCTTCAAAAAACACCTCCTGTTTTGTCGGTGTTTCACTGAGGACCATGATATTTGGATATATCGATCATAAGAAGACCCACAAAAAAAGTGTAAAGAAACCATCATTGAAAAGATACAGGAAGGCAGCCATTTTGGTTTGAAGTGGCAATTTCTGCGTCCTTTGGGCTATTTCTTTTGAATCTTTGGAAAAATTCAGCACCAGTTTCATAAAGAAACATCAAACTAAGTAGGCATGTCTAGAGATAGACCGATATGCTTTTTTCAGGGCCGATACCGATTCCGATTATCGGTAGTCAAGGAGGCAGATAACCGATATTTGAAGCCGTTATTCATTTGCAGTAAAAGTTAAAATGTTGGCACCAAATTTTTGAATAGTGCAAACCCTAACCGTTCTTTACAATGGATTCTCACACTGCACTTTTCATTTTACATCCTTCTATCTGCAATAAGACGTTGGTGGCGGGGGGAGTTAAATGTGGGGGCCATTTTTTGAAGTAATAGGAGGAACCCTGTCATTCAAAATGTGCATCAGCTGTGGCATTACTTATTACTACAGCAAAAATAAAAATAAAAATTCCATGAGAAAAACTATTCATCCCTGAACACCATACAGTTCTTGTAGACCTTATTATGATTATTGTTATTGTTACCATATAGACAGTTTTGATAAGCTGAGGATCTTAAATCGAGAACAGCAATATCATGCTACTCCTCTCTACAAGAGAACTGTCAAAAGACACTTCATCATGTAGTTTACTGCCACTTAGGGATGCCCCAATCAACGCAGAAAAAGGTAGAGTAAAATAACTTGGTTATAATAATAGTAAGAATAACTCGGTTAAACAGACATTGTTGCGGTGGACCGCTGCCAGTTTCTGCTGTTTAATGTGTTTTACACTTATAGACACGTGTGTGTATATGGGCACACTATTCTCTCACTACTGTACTGTATTGTATCACTTAATGGCACAGATGTACTTGTCTAAATAATAACTGGGCTGCAACATTGCTAATTCACATTAACAAGCACTATCTTAGCTGTCCACATGAATAGTTACTAACACACGAGAAAGTTATACAACACACCAAACATGAGCTCATTATTCAAAGTATGATGCACGTAACGAAATTACATCACTGAACATTAATTGCAGCCGACTATGGCCGTAGATGTCACATAATGGCGGCGCCCATTGAGAGCATAATGTCCCAACTGACGGCAGGCATGACGTGAAAAGAGAGACAAAACGAGCAAATAAGCACACTATACTTTAGTGCACTTCTCTACTAATGCCTAACATACGGAAGACAACACGTTCGTGTAGTTAAACGGTGTTTGAGACACTTAATTTGTTAGGAGCGGACTTTAACGAGGTGCACAACGAGCTGTCAATCAAATCGACGTCGAAGCTTAAGGCACACAATGGCAAACCAGTGCGACAAATAAACACAATATAAAGTAACTAAACGCTATTTAGTGTCACTGTGGCATCTAACTGCATAATAACCGCTATGCAACAAGTAGTGGACGTGACCCAGAATGCAATGTGTGCGTCACGAGAGGTAAATATAATGACATTACTCTACTCTTAACATGGAACTAGACAATATAATAATGACAACTGTTAATATTTGGAACCTTTCTAACAAACATTATTTACTTAATTAAGTGAAAATGTGTGTGATTCCCTCCCCGAGTAGTTCAAGTAGTGAATTAGCTACTGGGTGTTAGCCTACATGCTAAGCTGAACACACCACTGTTAGCTAGCGGGGATTCAATGCAAGGCAATGCAGCTCCATTCATAGAGTGCATTTAATACACAACATAATTCAATGTGTTTAGCTTATCATGGTGAAACGATCGGCGGAGTCTCTTCTCTTTTAACTTACCTTCGAAGCATGTGTCTCGCGTTGTGTCCGTGGGTGCGTGTGTGACCGGCTACTGTGATACACGGCATACACTACTGATTGGTTCTGGCTCTTGCACGGCTAACCAATCAAATGCTGCTATGCTATGGGCGTTACGTTGCTGGAGTTGGACTCCATAACAGACAGAGACGCTCTGGGATGCATTCGAAGCGAAAAGACGGAGTTTTAAATGGATCGCTTATATCGGCCGTCAGATTAATAAAACAGGCCGATACCGATATGTACCAGTATGTCAAATATCGGCCCCGATTATCGGCCCGACCGATTATCGGTCTATCTCTAATGTCTACCATGAGTGGAACCACAAGAAAAAGCTTGAAGAATCCATGCCAAATTGACATGGGAAACTTGAGTACCACCAGATGCCACCTCTGGCTAACTTCGTGCCACTTACTAAAAGCTCTGACATCAAAACTCGACTCAAATAGTCAATTGACCTTACCGTAAAACACGCCCACATGACCTAGTAAATCAATCAAGACACAAGACCTCATGTCTGCATCAGCATGTGCGTTTTGGTAAGGACAAACAAAGCAATCCAGCTCCCGGTGTTGCATTGTGTGGTGATCCAAAGCCAAAGGGGAAAAAAATCAATAAAAATGGTTAAACGCTGTAGTTACGGCTTGTGTAAAAGTGATAGCCGTTACCCCAACTGACTAACCGGTGTCCTGTGGTAGTCACAGCTTGTGTGACACTGTCCGGTTTATTCCCTTCCCTAAACCCTCAAACAACTACGAAAAATGTCTGCCCTGGATCAAACTTTGTGGAAGACCACACACACGTCCAGTTGAGTCTCTCTAAAATGACCAGAAACTACTTCATCTGCACTAAGGTAAGGTTCTCCATTGTTGTTTTTAGCCAAAGGCTAATGATAGCTCTAGGTAGCTAACCATCTACACATTTGTTGACTTACTATTTACTATAAATGCCATAGAACAAAGTTTGCACACATGACCAGTTGAATCCCTCCAAAATGACCAGAAACTACTACATCTGCGCTAAGGTATGGTTCTCCCGTGTTGTTTTTAGCCAAAGGCTAATGAAAGCTCCGGGTAGCTAACCGTCCACGCGTCTGTTGACTTACGATTTACTATAAATGCTAACAGAACCCTCCTTGATGTGAACAATGTCCAAAAAAACTGCGGTTTTGCCGACAATCGGTCGAAGTGAGTAAGGCGACTCTCTTTTCCTGACTTCTGCAGCAGCAGACAGCGATGCGCATTTCCTTTTGTTTTTGGGCAAAATTGCATGGTGAGGGAGTGAAGATACCCGTCACTGAAAAATTTAAAGCCTCCTTTGCTTACTTCGAAGAGAAATATTGGCATCCTGAAAATACCTGACAGAGAAATCACAAGAAAGATTTGACAACTTGCCATTACTGTGAATGCATTTTAGCTCATCTTGACCGGTAATTGTCCGAACGGGGATACTCGTCGCATTTAATGGGCGGGGGCGCGCCACGGTAAAGTCAATTGTTGTGGTCCGTCGAGTGTTTGCATTAAAAAAAAAAAGGAAAAAAAAAAAGTTATTTTTTCCCAAAATGGGCGGGGAAAAAAAATCTGCTACCGTATGTAACTGACACTGAAAACTGGATGTTGGCCTGCTTGTCCTCTCTTTTCGTGAATAAACGTGATTTGACTTTACCTACGGGTTGAATCAATATTTCTACTTTTATCAAACTCTTCTACTTTAGCGAACGAGTACTTTGGGTGGTAACCTGGCAATAGCCATATGCGCTTCACTTAAGTGAGTTCTCCGCAATATCCACTGGTACCTCTCCACAGTAATTTGATCGGGAAAGGTGGGACATTCTGTACAATAATTCGAGCTGATTGGACGATGCGTCAATCGATGCGTTTGTTTTAACCAACTACAGCCATGGGTGAAAATTTCGTCTCCGTTCTTGCCGAAGGGGGGAAAAGCACAAAGATGTATTCTCCGGGGTTTGTGGACTCACAAATACCGCGAGAATTCATCTTGCGAGAGCAAGGTTAGCAGCGTACATGCCCGTGCCAATGATCAGTTTGGTACCACCTCTGCCCCAATTTGAGCCTGTATAAACCTTTGTTAGCGTATGTAACTGACAGCGAAAATTGGATGTTGGCCTGCTTGTCCTCTCTTTTTGTGAATAAACGGGACTTAACCTTACCTATGGGTTAAATCGATATTTCTACTTCTACCAAAGTCTTCTACTTCAGCATACGAGTACTTTTGCCACTTATGGTTGTTAGGGTAAGGGGTGGGGGGGCTGGGAAAAAAAAAAAAAAGGAAGGAAGGCAGCTCACTTGCTCTGCGTGAAAAGTTGGCCGCAGACAAACAGCGCATGGCTGCAGTGCACCTGCGTGGCTGCCTTCATTCCGCGCTGTGAAAACATTCGCAGCAGCGCTGTCCTCTCGCATTAACGTTGCAAGCGATCCCGGATCCCGTGGGACCCCCGGCGTTGTGCCGCGGCATTAATGGGAACTTGCGGCCCACTTTGTGTGCTCCCCCCCGGATTGATAAATATTTGCCGGGGAGGCAAAAATATTCCACGTGTGGAGAGGAGCGTATGAGTTTTGCGTTTCAAGGTTCGCACGACATGATGAAAAGTAAACCGCGTTTGTCATTTACTATTGTCAATCCGTCTAGTATGCGAGGTTTACATTTGGTAGCAGCCTTTGGAGGATACTTGGAAATGATCGGTTCAAGCCAAAATGGCAGACGTTTGGTCTTTTTGAGCACGAGACTTTATTGTGGGTCTACTCACGCTGCACATCCCAACCATATTTCATTTTCCAAAGAGTTGTGGTATTTTTAAAAGCCTCAAAACGGAGCTCATTGTTTTCGGCAATAAAGAAAAGAGGATTGCTGTTAAAAAACAGCTTGAGTCACTGTCTTTAGAAACTAAAGACCAAGTTCGAAATCTTGGGGTACTAATAGACTCAGACCTGACCTTCTGCAATCATATTAAATTCATCACTAAAACAGCCTTTTACCAGCTGAAAAACATATCCAGACTGAAGGACTGCATGCTTCAAGCAGACCAAGAGAAGCTTATCCATGCTTTTATCTCCAGCAACTAGATTACTGTAACGGTCTTCTGACTGGACTCTCTCAAAAGAACATGAGACAATTGCAGCTCATTCAGAACGCTGCAGCTCGAGTTCTGACCAAAACAAAAAGATCAGAACATATTACTCCAGTACTTAAGGATTTACATTGGCTCCCAGTCAGCTGTAGAATCCATTTTAAAGTTCTGCTACTCGTCTATAAATCACTAAATGGTTTGGGTCCTGAATATATCCAAGAAATGCTGATTGAGTACAAACCCAGCAGGGCTCTGAGATCGACAGACTTGGGCCAACTAGTGGAACCCAGAGTTCGAAACAAACATGGTGAAGCTGCATTTAGCTATTATGCTGCACACAGATGGAATAGGCTGCCAACAGAAGTGAAGTCAGCCCCGAGTGTAAATGCTTTTAAATCCAGGTTAAAAACTTTGCTTTTTTCTCATACCTTTGATTAGGGACTTTTAAACAGCTTTAATTAAGTGTTTTTTTTTTAATTATTTTAAACTTCCTTATGTTAAATCTTTTAAAGTTTGTTGAATAATGTTTTAAGATTGTTATTGTATGTTCTTTTTAGTAAATTTTGTAACCTATTTCCATTTATTTTTCTTCCTCTGAAGTTAACTACTGTTTCTTGATGCTTATGTGTTGTCTTTCCTCGTGTAAAGCACATTGAGTTGCCTTGTGTATGAAATGTGCTATACAAATAAACTTGCCTTGCCTTGCCTTTCCTCATAGCTTGATTTTGTGGGACTACTGGGAATGACCAAGATATTGTAAAACGGACACTTCAAACACAATTGGTGGACTTCCTGTGTCTTTTCAAGTGTTAGACATATCTACCAAATGTCATGGTGGTAACTGAAATTGATTTCAGGGAACACATTTTCCAAAAATTTTGACAGAAACTATTGACCCAAATATTTCCAGGTGCTAATGGCCTTCAGAGCTGCAGTCAAAAACTACCTGAACAACGTAACCCGATACATTTTTTTTTTATACCAATTATGATTCCTTTGATTGACACGATTCAATAGTTGACTTTGCTAAATAAGCAGTGAAATCAATTTGTCCTGGTGATTGAAACGATAATGCTTAGGAATCCTCTGTAGTGCTGTCACTACTAAATATTTTTAGAATTGATTAATCTGTCTTTATTATTCAACCGATTAATCAATTAATTGGATTCATGTTAATTTTTGCATTAAAGTGTATTACAAAAGCTTTTTTTTTTTCTCGCCCCGATTGCTGTTTACTAACGAGTGATTGGTGTTTATTTCGTACTTCGTATTCGTATAGTGATTAAAAAAAAGATGATGCAAATGTCTTGTTTTGATTAAACATAGAAGATAATCTTCTTTCATGATGGACTATAGAAATCCATGAACAATTACTGTTGATATGCAGAAATCAGAGGATTTGGACAATTTTAAATACAAAACTGGCTCCAAACGATTGCTCAATTATTATATAAATAGTCGTCGATTAATTAGATTAATCGATAAATTGTCGATTAATCGAGGAATTTCGAAAGCTCCAATCCTCTGCGTCAATATTTCCACCAAAACGCTTGCGCCGCTTCTTTTGACTGGCGCATGTGTACCGGGTGTGGTGCTGCCCAGCTGCCCAAGCGTTCCGGTGGTTGCCGGGGCAACAGATGCCTTGCATCGCCAAAGCGGTTGACCGTAGAACAAATGTAGTCCGCCAGAGAAAAAATTTGACATTTTCGTAGATTGAGTGTAGAAAAGTATGCGTGCATCCGTGGACGAGTCACAGACAATATAATTTTCCTTGAAGGGGAAAAACCTTAATTAGTGCTCCACAATTGGGCCAGTGCAGTGCAAGCATTCTATTCCCAAGCCACCCGAGCGAGTGCGCTGGCCCGAGCCAACCTCTGCTAGCTTATAATTTCATGCATCAGTGTGCTGTGTCAGCATTCCGCATCCTTGCCATGTTTTAACATTCCCTTTCAGCTTTCTTGGAGTTCCACTGGGTGGAGGAATCTGGTCAAGCACTGACCATCCGCGTGGAGTGGACTTGTTCAGGTTTGGTGTTTCATGCCGAGTCATCAAGCTTCGCCGCTACACTCCGCCCACAAAAAATGACAAAAACTCTGATTTTTCATAAAGTGTTCCCTCGTTTATCGCAGGTTAATCTTTCGCGGCCTCGCTGTTTTGCAGATTTTTTTACAGTGTGCTTTTTGGTTTGTTTATTTTTCTGGTCTTTGCGCGGCTGTATCTCTTGAACCCTATGTCCGACCGGGGACATACGGGCATCCGCAGATTTGTCTCGACGACGCCTTTCCAACGATGTCTGCCCTGTTGCTCCACGACATTGCATTCCGGAGATAGAAAATACATACTGTGCTGTATAACAAGTATAAAAAAAAAAAAAAAAAAAAAAAAGCCAACATACTTTTAGTGGAACCCCCCCCCCCAAAACAAATGATGAATGAAAAAGCATTCATAATAAACAAAAAATCATATCAAAACAAAAAAAATATAATAAATGAAAAAATTTCCTCTATACTGTAAAATAAAAAAACATACTTTTAACGGAAAAAATGACTAAATGAAAAAAAAAAATGATGAATGAAAAAGCGTTCTGAATAAAATAAAATCATATAAAAATGAAAAAACATGTATAATAAATGAAAAAATATATACTCGGCCCTACTAGCAGGGTCCCAGCAGCGGGCCGTAAAACTCGAGGCGGGTTTATTGAGCAATGGGAGCCTTTCTTTGGTTTCATGCGCTTATTAGCCGCAGCTTAGCTTGAATGCTCGCCGCGCTCTGGCACCAAATTGGAAGCAGACCACGTTGTGACCTCTTCCGTGCAACCGAGCGACCTGCCGCTGCGCTGCGCCGTACCGCTGCGCCGCGCCGCTGGCCCCCTTGAATGAAAAGCGCAACCAGCGGCGCGATGAGGTAACGGCGTCACGCTGAGACACGAGCGCTCCTTCGCTTTTTACGGCTTCAAACAAGTGTGAACTCAACGTGAACTCGCGCGGGACTCCATTAAAAGAACGCGTGCATGTCCACACACAATGTTTGAGTTTGGGAGTTCGGGTTTCAAGTCAGGTTATGGTTAACAGTTAGTGTTCAGGTTTCAAAATTAGGTTTCAAGTGAGGGTTGCAAGACAGGTTTAGGGTTTCAAAGTAGGGTTTCAAGACCAGGTGAGAGATTCAAATTAGGATGTCAAATGAGGGGTTCCAACAAAGACAGGGTTAGGATTATTTTCAGGGTTTCAAGCCATGGGGAGGGTTTGAAATCAAGGTTACAGTTTCAAAGGCTTTCAAAGTCGGGTCTCTAGCCAGCATTTGGGCTTTAAATTGGGGTTTCAAGACAGGTTTAGAGTTTCAAAGTGGCGTTTTAAAGATGGTAACGGTTTCAAATGGTGCTCCAATGCAGAGTTAGGGTTTCAAGATCGGGTTAGGATTTTAAAGGATGGTTTATAGCCTAGATTGTGATTATTTTTATTTATTGTGATTATTAGGTTAAATGTTTGGAACTGTTGTCAAATCAGGGTAAGGCTTTCAAAATAGGGTTTACAGCCAGTGTTAAGAGTTTTAAGTTGAAAGAAGTTTCAAGACAAGCTTAGGGTTTCAATTTAGGCTTTCAAATCTGTTATATGCTTTGGAGAAAGTGTTAGGATTTCCAAGTAGGGTTTCAAATTAGTTTACGGGTTTCAAGAGCAAGTTAAAACATTCACATTTCAAGGTGGGTTTCAAATTAGGATGTCAAATTTGTGTTCAGGCTTCATGCAAAGGGTCAGGGTTTCAAAGTAGACTTTCAAGACAGGGTTAGCGTGTCAAAGAAGAGTTTCACATCAGATTTAGGATTTCAAAGTAAAGCAAACAAGGGTTTTAATTGTGGTTTGTTGCAACACATGGTTAGAGATTCAAATTCGTTTCAAGATATCAGCTTTCCAGCTAGGGTTAGGGTTTCAAAGTAGGGTTTAACATTATTATTATTATTATTATTATTATTATTTTTTTTTTTTTAACATATAAACAGATGAACTGCAGAGATAAAACAGAAAACAACAACAATCAAAAGAGAAGAAAATCCCAATAAAATAATCATTCAATCAATCATAACTTACATGTTCAAAAGGGAGTAGGAAGAAGTTAAAAACTTATCTAGTCCTACCCCTTTTACTCAATATATTTAAACTTATTTCATTATTAATACAATTTTAATTTTACTAATTATTAAAAAAAAAAAAAAAAAAAAAAAAATAATAATAAATGATATATATAATCCAAGTTATATATATATATATACATATATACATACATACACACATATATATATATATATATATATATATATATATATATATATATATATATATATATATATATATACATATACATATATACATACATACATATACACACATATACACAAGTGCACTTAACATATTCACATTTACCAAAAACATATATACATAAATTTACTAAACATATACCATAATACCTATCTAGATCATTTACACATACTCACATGTACATTTTTCATATTCTGGTCTGACATAGATAATTTTTTTGAACTTTACTTTTAAACATTTTTTTAAACTCCAGCATTGAGTCACAATTTTTCAGAGCAATTTCCAAATGATTCCACAGATCAACACCTTTTACAGATACACACCTTTGCTTAATATTTGTTCTTGTTTTGGGTTTTTTGTACACACTTGTACCCCTTATATCATAAGGACTGTGTCTAATTTCAAATAACTTCTGAGTACTGTGGCAGAGTAAATTGTTATAAACTTTATACATTATTTGTGCTATTTTAAAATCCACCAAGTCATAAAATTTCATTGCATTTAATTTAATAAATAGTGGATGTGTTGGTTCTGTATATTTTGATCCATTAATAATTCTTATAGCTTTCTTTTGCAATTTGAAAACTGTGTTAGTATTTGTTTTATATGCCATTCCCCATAATTCTACACAATAGGTCAAATATGGTAATAATAGTGAACTATATAATATATATAATGATTTCATGTTTAAAACATCCTTACTTTTATAGAGTATCCCTATGATTTTTGACATTTTCCTTTTAACAGTTTCTATGTGTGGCTTCCAACATAATTTATCATCGATAATAACTCCAAGGAATTTATTTTCATTCACCCTTTCTATTTCAATTGAATTCACCATAATTTTAACTTGATGAGTGATTTGTCTAGTGCCAAAAACTATGAACTTGGTTTTATTTAAATTCAATGATAATTTATTTACATCAAACCATTTTTTTATTATATTCAATTCATACTCCACAGTAGTCAGAAGCTGCTTCAGGTTTTCTCCTGAACAATGGAAAGTTGTATCATCAGCAAATAAGACACTTTTCAATATTTTTGAGACATAGCAAATATCATTTATGTACAGTATAAATAATTTAGGGCCAAGCACAGACCCTTGGGGAACTCCATGAGTGATCTTCATGTGTTCTGATTGTACATTATTAAACTGCACATACTGATATCTATTTTCCAAATAACTTTTCATCCACTTATAAGCTAAACCTCTTATTCCATATTTATTTAATTTATTCATTAATATAGAATGATCTATAGTATCAAAAGCTTTTTTTAAATCCATAAAAATCCCAACAGTAAATTTTTTATTATCTATTTCGGTAGATATTGCTTCTACAAGCTCCATGACTGCCATTGAGGTGGTCCGTTTTTCTCTAAACCCATATTGGGTTTCACTTAAGAGCTTATGTTTCTCAATAAAATTATCCAATCTATATGAAAATAATTTTAGGGTCTCAAGAATGACCAGAGATAGGATGAATTTTTTATGAACTCCTCTCTCTCTGTTTTCTCAGTGCTGAGGCCTCAGCGGCGGAGCTCCGTCCAATCCTTCCTCAAACTGAATCCTGACTAATAAGATTTCCTTGCTTCCTCCTTCAAAGTCCACTCGCCACCCACCGGCCCCTGCGGACAGCCTCACCCCCCCACCCCCCAATCCTTGTCCAAGCAGGACTCACCATAAATCCCGGGGTCCTGGCACCAGCTTCTTTCTCCCGCTGAAATATGGCGCAAAGTCCCGCGTCTGCAGTCTGTGGGCGTAGTCGATATAGCCAGACACTTCCTGTCCCGCCGCGTTCACGTCCCGGATGAAGATCAGCGACTGCCGACACGACAAAAAGGGAAGAGGAGCAAGATGGGACAAGAAAAATGACAAAAGGACCACCACGAAATGATTGGGATGAAAAGGATGATTCATTAAAGATGCAAAAAGGAAAGGAAAACGAAAGACGGGAGATGAAAACCGAAATGCTGAAATATTGGGAGGAAAAGACAAAAAGAAGTTGGATGAAAAAAGGACAAATACAAAATATGGGAGAAGAAAAGGAAAAAAATTAATGATAAAATAGAAGGAGAAAGATGGAAAAAGAATAAAGACAAAAAAAGAAAGAAAAAAGATGGGAGAAGGACAGAACGAAAAAGAAATATGGGAGAACGAAAAAAAGAAAAGTAAAAGTGCAAAAGGAAGATGGAGGAAAAAAACTAAAAGAAGGAATACATAAAAAGAAAAGAACAAAAAAAGAAGAAGAGATAGTTGGAAAAGGGCCAAAAGAAGAAAAACTGTAGACGAAAAAAAAAGGAAAGACCGAGAAAACGTAGGAAATGTGTCTGTTCCTGAATGTCTGAGGAAAACCTGAGAAATAACCCGCAGGCCCACGATGGAACATCGTGAAGGACGTGAAGGAAATACGATCCATCCTTCCCTTCCTTCCAATAAATACGCCCACCAGCTAAACAGGCCTGAATCGGCATTTATTGATGGCCCCTGACCGTCATCACCAAACCCGTTTCAAGACTGTTTGGGCTGCGAACACAGATTAAAGTTTCAAGTGTGCGCACTTGGAACTCGTGTTATTGTGCGGACGGACATAACGTCTCGCTTGCTGCCGGTGGTAACGACCATTTCTCATGCAACGATATGGAACGTGCATTGAACGGCGGGATATTGGCTCTATAGCTAAATGGCTTTGTGCTTAACTCATTCAAGCCCAAAAACGTGTAAAAACGTTTTTAATACTTTGTCATTCACTCTCAAAAAAGTGTTTACACGGTTTTTGTTTTGTTTTTTATGCAAGAGCATACCGAATGCTTTGATGCAGCTTCTGACATGAAGATGTGGCTTAAAGCAATGGTAGTTCTTAAAAACACGGCCAGCAGGTGGCAATAGAGTATAAGAGATCAGCCAGGGCCATGTTGCAACAAGCTCTGTCAGTGTTTTCACCAGCAATGTGAATATTGATGAACCTTAGCCATATTCTAATACTAATGGCTGCAAAACAGAAACAGATAAAAAAAAATATATATTTTTCCTAATGAAAGAAGAGACGCTAATCTTTCTTTTTGTAGGTTCCATGTTTTTATAGCAAGAGAACACCATGTTCTGTGGGCCTTGCAAAATCTGTCAAAAGGGGGTTTCTTCACTGAAAATGGCCGGGAGTCAACGAGTTCAAAAACTTGTTCACCCCTCTGGAGGCAGTTCCGATACAAAAGCGACTGGCCCTGTACTTCCTACTTCCTTTAACCCTAAAATGTTGTTCCTGGAGGCTGGGTAAAAGGTGGGTTACAAATAGTTGAAAGTTTCTGATGTTTTATGGGGTCTTCCCTGCTAAATGAACCAGACATGACAGGACAGGATTTCAAGCTCCTCTCCTGTTATTTAACTTCTTAAACGAGGCTCGTTCTCTCTCTCTTTTGCGCTCATGACATGCAGTATACAAAACACTTCAGCATGTAAAACTAAAAAGTGTTTCCATTACACTTTTTGCGAAATACTAAGAAAAAAACTTTTTGCGATATTTGAG
The DNA here is from genome assembly GCF_051991245.1 of Festucalex cinctus. Taxonomy (NCBI): domain Eukaryota; kingdom Metazoa; phylum Chordata; class Actinopteri; order Syngnathiformes; family Syngnathidae; genus Festucalex; species Festucalex cinctus. The sequence goes on along the minus strand of NC_135415.1, from coordinate 12,305,025 downwards.
TTCTGTCACAAATCCAGTGTTTCCATTACCAGCTTGCCTTTTGCGAAACTTGCCTTTTGCGCAAAACTGAGGGTAATGGAAACGCATTTAGTGGCTCAAATTAGAGTTTCAAGCAATAGTTAGGGTTTCAAACTGAACTAATAAGAACTAGAGAGGACTAGCTATATTTATGACGTTCATTTTAGTATGCCAGACATTTCCTGCCTTTTTGTAGTCTCATGAAGAACTGCCAAATATGGAGTTACACTCGAATGGTGTTTCAAATTAAGGTTTGAATTTCAATTTAGTGTTTTAAGCCTGGGTTAAGGCTTCAAAGTCTGTATTTTGCCTCAGTTAGGGTCACGGATTCAAGATTAAGTTAGGGTAACAAGTTAAGGCAAGGCAAGGCAAGTTTATTTGTATAGCACATTTCATACACAAGGCAACTCAATGTGCTTTACACGAGGAAAGACAACACATAAGCATCAAGAAACAGTAGTTAACATTCAGAGGAAAAAAATAAATACATAAAAATAGGTTACAAAATGTACTTAAAAAAAAAACAAACAAACAAAAAAAAAAACCCCAAAAAACAAAAAAAAACCACTTAATTAAAGCTGTTTAAAAGTCCCTAATCAAAGGTATAAGAAAAAAGCAAAGTTTTTAACCTGGATTTGAAAGCATTTACACTCGGGGCTGACTTCACTTCTGTTGGCAGCCTATTCCATCCATCACCAAGTTAAGGTTGAATTAGCTAAACATTTACAAAATTGATTACCGTTTCTATAAACAAATGCAGCTAAAGAATATTTTTGGAGTCGTTCCCTGTTTTCTGGAGCTCGTCGGGACGGCACTTGCTAGCATATATGATGACTTTTCAAGACGGGAGTGTCCGTCCATAGTCCGTCCGCACGTGCGTCCTTGCTCATAGCATCTGCTTTAAAAGGACGGACGGCTCGTGTCGGCTTCCAGATGTCAAGCGTTCTCCACTATAAACAAAAAAACATGAGGATTGTGGGGGTGTTTTCAGGCGTCTTGAGTGTGTTGTGGGTAGATTTAGGGATGCTATGGGGATGTTTTGTGGGAATTTCTTGGGCAGTGTTTTCATGCACGCTTATAACCGCTGATGTAAAAATAACCCAATACTTTTTACCCGCAGTTTTAATGAAAATCTTCCGCAAGAAATACCTGTAAATATTTTTGAGGTGATTTCATATATATTTTTTATTTTATTTTATTTTTTTTTTACTTTGGGATGTGATGATGTTATGGGAATGTTTTACGGGTGTTTTTAAGGATTTTGAAGGGTATTTTGGGGATGTTGTGTGGGTGTTTTGAGGACATTTTAAGGGAGTTTTGGGGGGTGGTGTGGGAGTGTTTTGGGGATTTTTTGTGGGGGTGTTGTTCCCCCCATGATGTTTTCATGGTGTTTTGTGGTATGTTATGAGGATTTGGGGGATGTTGTAAGGGTTGTTTTGCAGATACATAGGTTTGTTTTCAGTGTATTTCACCAAGTTTTAAATCTGAATTTAAATCTGAATGAAGTTTTTGTCTTCTAAATTGTTGCTCAGAAGTCTTACCAAAGTCACACTATATATTTGTCATCTAAATTCACACTTTAAGTTTTTTTTACCCATTCAAGCGTACAAAAGTGTACAAATTTGTTGCTGACCCCAAACAGGAGTTTTTGTTAGCCATGGATGAGGTCTGCAAAGCAAAACAACAGGTTGGGATTTTGTTTTTTTGTTTTTTTTCTCCCCCCAGCCTTGGGGAGGACCCCCGCCCATCACCACGGCAACAACCCTTACGTCACCTGGCAGCAATTAACCCAAAACAGGTGCAGTGACCTCACAGAGAACACCCGCCCCCCCCCTCCTCAACAACATGCCTGGCACTTCCCCTGCAGATGCCCGTGTGGACGACTTCTCACTCTTTGTGATACCCAATACAAGATGGCCGCTCGTCTTACACACCATGGGGCCGTGACCTTCCAGATGAAGGTTACGTAAACCCGAGAGACAGAAAGGAACGAGTCGCCAGCAAACCGTGAAATCAAACACTGTTGACTTGTGGGGGTGGGGGTGGGGGGGGGAGGGTAGAATAAAAGAATGTTCATTCTCATACATGATTCAACAAAAACTTCAACAAAACTAAACCAAAATAATTTTGTCAACACGCATTTTTCACTGGACTAAAACTAGACTAGACTAAAAGCCATTAATAAACAATAACTGGGACTAAATAACTAAAACTATCCAAACATCCATCCATTTTCTTGACAGCTTACTCCTCACAAGGGTGGCGGGGGTGCTGGAGCCTATCCCAGCTGGCTTCGGGCAGTAGGCGGGGGACACCCTGAACTGGTCGCCAGTCAATCGCAGGGCACGCGGAGACAAACAACCATCCACACTCACGAGCACACCTAGGGACAATTCGGAGCGCCCAATTAACCTGCCATGCATGTCTTTGGAATGTGGGAGGAGACCAGAGTACCCGGAGAAGACCCACGCGGGCACGGGGAGAACATGCAAACTCCCCCCAGGAAGGCCGAAGCCTGGACTCGAACCTGCGTCCTCAGTACTGGGAGGCGGACGTACTTAACTAAAACTAGACAAAGAAAATTACGTTTTCTTGGACTAAAATTCTACATTTATAGTCGACTAAAAATGGTCAAAATAAAAATGTCATGACTGGGTCATGACAGGGTTATGTTTGGGTCATGCAAAGGTTATGTTTGGGTCATGTCTGTGTGGTCAAGTGTCTATTTTGAATTGATGTAACCGACATCTAGTTTCAACTGGTCTTAAGCTATGTGATGTCAAGAATTTTTAATCTCTTTATCTGGTCAACAGCCAATCAGATAATTCCAGGTCAGTCCTGTTACCCACATGTCTAGCCACAGCCAATCTGATCGATTCACTGTCTATATAAGCTGTCTGAGAAATGTGTGATTCTCTGTTCGTCTGTCCAGCTGACCTGCTCCTCTTTTCTTCGATACCTTAGCGTTTTTTTTGGTCAAGTCAAGTTAGTGCCACGCCTCTTGATGTTATGCGAATAAAGTGTTAAACTCTTATTTGTGTCTGCGCTTTTGGGATCCAACTCTAGAACATAACAAAAAATGGGACGAGGTTAACTGTGATAAAAAATAACAAGTGTGACTGAAATTGGACAAAAACTAAGACTAAATTTAAAAATGGCAAACAAAATTAACACTACTTCAGAGAAAATATAGATAAAAAAAAAAGGGGAACAAAAAGTCTCATTTCAGATACAACCTTGTAAGCGCAAATGTACAAAATAACAGATAACAAAAAGATAGAAAACAAAAACAAAAAAAGAAAAGAAAACAAAAGATAACAAAAGGTCTTATACATATAACAATTTAAATAACTGACTGGTGAGGGTGATTTAAAAACAAAATCCTTATATTACACAATTTGTTTTCTGAACTCACACTTTTGGTGATTATCTAATTTCACACTCACAACTTTTTGTTTTCTAAACTTGCCGGAGAAGAGGATGGCTCTCTTGAGTGAGTCTTTTGTCAACACTATGTTGTGTTTGCCTCCATATGACTACAAAGCAAGTTTATTTTTTACATCTGCAAACAAATACAAGAATGTGGCTGGCATTGTTTTACTCCGAGCAAAAAAAATAAATAAAAATAAAAAATCTGGTCACACTAAAAGAAAAAAAAAAGTATTTGAATGTCTATCAAATGTATTCTGCTTGTGTGCGCTCGCCGGGAGTGTGGAAATAATGGGAAGCCATTTTTATCCGGGCATTGGTAATTACAGGGTGTGTCAGTAGACAGATGTCTTGGCAGCGCGCAGAAAAAATGCGGACAAAAAAAACCGGACGCTTCAAAAGGACCTCGTTGCTCGCTGCACTGCGTTTGCCAAATGTTTTATCTGCACTCCACGCACAACACACACACACACACACACAAAAAAACAACTTAGTTTTGCAATTTGCACACTAATATTCGAACGTGCTCCTCTCATGTTTACACCAAGACAAGCAACACAACTTGTGTCAGAGCACATACATACATACATACATATATATCTATCTATATATATATATACATATATACATATATATATATATATATACATATATATATATCTATATATATATATATATATATATATATATATATATATATATATATATATATATATATATATAGATATATATATATATATATATATATGGGGTGTTAAAAAAAATCGATTCGGCAATATATCGCGATACTACAGCACGCAATTCTCGAATCGATTCAATAGGCAGCCGAATCGATTTTTTAACATCCTTTTTTGATGGAAAAATATTCAACAAAATGTCAAACTTTCACACCTTCAGCATGGAAGAATGTTATATTAATAGAACATTAAGCCTTAATATTTTATTTCAATGCTGTTCAAACATGAAAAAGGTTACAACCCGTTGGTTAAATACAGTGGCTCACTGACTGAAGTTTCAGATCAATAAATAATTTCATTTTCATACAAATCTTACAGTGTGCATGTACAAGTTTACTGAATGGTATTTTCTAAATTTGAGTAAAAAGTCGCAACAATTGACTTGTTAATTCATATCGGGATTAATCGGTATCGAATCGAATCGTGACCTATGAATCGTGATACGGATCGAATCGCCAGGTACTAGGCAATTCACACCCCTAATATATATATATATATATATATATATATTATATATGAAATATATATATACATTTGATTTGTTATCTAAATTTGCACGGGCAAATCTTGAAGACCTTAAATTCTTAAATTCAAGTTTTTAATCTAAATTCATAATCCCAAGTCTTTGTTATCTAAAGGCACAAGTTTTTGTTATGTTATTTCAAGTCTAAATTTAATATAAAACAAAATTGTCATTTACAGTTGTTGTTTTTTTTTTTGCAACCTTGCAAGTAGGTTTTTGTTGAGTTTTTTTTTTATCTTGTTTTTATCTAAATTTGTGTCGCAAGTTTTGCCTCACTTCAAAGCACACTCATTTTTTATTTTAATCCTCAAAGATGTGGTGATCCAAATTGTTTAAAATTTGATTTGTTATCTACATTTGCACTGGCAAATCTTGAAGGCCTAAATTCAAGTTTTTAATCTAAATTCACAATCACAAGTTTTTGTTATTTAAAGGCACACATTTTTGTTATCTAATTTCAAATAAAATAAAATTGTCATTTACAGTTGTTTTTTTTTGCAAACTTGCAAGCTCTGGTCTAAATTCATGCTTACAAGTCTAGTTCATTCACAAATCTGTTATCTAAATTCATACTTATCTATTTTAAATATATAAATTGAGACACAAATTTTTAGCCAAATGTACATGTGACTTTTAAATCATTCAATCCCAAAAACATGTAAACATGTTTTTTTAATACTTTGTCCTTTCCCCAAAAACGTGTTTACAAAAATGTGTTTAGACGTTTTTAATGTGTTTTTTTTTTGTTTTTGTTTTTTTTAATGCAAGCGCATATTAAGGCTTTGATGCAACTTCTGACAGCAGGTGGCAGCAGAGTACAAGAGATCAACCAGGACCTTGTTGCAACAAGCTCTTTTTGGCAGTGTTTTCACCAGGAATATAATATTGATGAAACTTGGCTATATTCTAATGCTAATTGCTGGAAAATGGAAACAGATACAAATATATATTTTTTTCCTGACGAAAGAAGAGACTCCAATATTTCTTTTGGTAGGTTTCATGTTTTTATAGCAATAGAACACAATATTCTGTAGGCCTTGCAAAATCAGTCAAAATCCAGTAAAACAGCCGGGAGTGAATGGGGATGCTTAAGTCAAAATGGCGGCAAGTGAATGAGTTAACTAAATTCTATCTTACTAAATACATACTCCGGTTTTAGTTATCTAAAATTGTGCTCGCCAGTGTTTATCTACATTTGCGCTTATCTAAATTCCCTCACTCGCAAGTCTTTGTTTTGCAAATCCGAGCTCTGACCAAAATTTTATCTAATCTACATGGAACACTCGCGTTTTTGTTATCTAAATTCAACAAGCTGTGCACGTCCATTTGCTGACAACATTATAGATACGCTAACTTTATGGTGGTGTGTTTTGGAAACCGGTAGCGGGCTGATGCTGTCTATGTGGGTGGGTGGGTCACGTTGCGTCTGGCAGGCAGGTGTCCTCCTCATGGAGGTTGGTTTGCCTGCAGGGCCGCCGCCACCGCACATACCAAAAAAAAAAAAGCCGCTCAGTCGATCAGTACCCGGTCTTTTGCCTTTGAGCGACCCATCAAGTCGCGGTCAGAAAATAAGAGGCTTGAACCCACGCACTCCAAATTACAGGCCACTCGCAATCACTAATTTCAAGACTACCTTCTTTTTTGTTTTTTTTGTTTTACAATTTCCATTAAAATTTATTTGAAATTTTTCCTTCACCTGTCTTACGTTTTGTGGGTCCACTTCATGGCAATTTAACAATTATGATAATGTCGTAAAGCCACTTTAATACAACACATCAACACAATAATCTTGCAATCGACATCTTAATGAATAGATAGTAACCTGGAAAGTCCATTCGATGACAACATATCAATACGATAACCTTGTAAGTCCACTTTATGTAAGCATCAATATGATAACCACGTAAATCACATTTGTGACAACATGTGATGACAACCTTATAAATCCACGTTCGGACCACATTCACTGCATGACAACAGCAATAGGTTAGTCTCCTGAATTTACTACTATTTAATCAAGTAAAACCTCCTTGTGTTTTAACAAAGGAAATGATAGCCATGTATCAAGGTTATTTTAGTTAACTAAAACTAAAGGGGAAAAAAAACTAAAACTAAAATTCCAAAAGCAATTTCATGAACGAAATAAAATAAAAACGAAAATGTTTAAAAAAAAACGAAAACTCACTGAAATTACATGTAAAGTTTACAAAATTAACTATAATTATAGCAAAAATGTCCTTCGTTTTAGTCTTTTAGTAATTAATTCAATGCATTAGCCTTTGGAGATGATTTTAACTATGATTTGAAGTAGATTTAAAAAAAATAAAAAAAAAATAAAAAAAAGGAAAGTGAGTATAAATGAAGAGAAACTGATATTTTCTCCAAAACAAAATATAGAACAAAACAAAAAGAAGGATGTATTTCAACTCAGGGTGTCAGTTTATGGAACAATCTGGATTGTAAAACAAAATCATCTCAGTCTGTCTGTATCTTTAAAAACTTGACAAAAGCTCAATTACTAGAAAAATACATACCGGTAGCACAAGGACATGCTGCTTAATTATTATATAGAAGTGTCATATTGAAAGCGTCTTGCCCGCTCGCTGTCATTTACTTTGTGTTTGTGTTTTTTTGTGTGTATTTTTTGTTGTTGTTGATTAGGGGCAGATAAAATAAGTTTTAATTCTTTCTGTCCCGTTTCATTTCTCTTTTTTTTTTAAGGAATTAAATAAATTGAATTGAACTGAAACTAGAATGAAGCATTTATTAAATAACTAAAACTAATCAAATCTAACAGAACCACCCAGAAAACTAATTAGAACTAACTACCTTTAAAAAACAATGCTTGAAATCAAAACTAAGATGAAAAATTCTATACATTTAAAAAAAATTCCAACTATAATAATAACCCTGCCATGTATAAATCCACTTTATCGCACTAACTCCACTTTCTGACAATAAATGATAAGCTCATGAATCCACTTTATAATATCATAAAAATATCAATGTCATAATTCCACTTTTGTAAACAGCGTTACAATAACCACATGAATCCATTTTATGACAATTTAACCGCAATGCTAACCTCCACGTATGATAACCTCTTGAATCCACAAAAAAACAACAACATATTGTTATGATAACCTCATGTGACTACATATTAGATATGACAACCTTATAAAAACCAACTCATGACAACATATGAAAACCTGCTAAGTGTTTTTGGGTTGCCAAATAAGCCATCAGGCTGACAGGTGGTATAATTTCCATTCCAGCACGTCAACAAAAAACAAGAAGAACGTGAAAAAAAAAAAAAAAGCAGTTCCCGCTGCAGTAAACGTGTGGCATGCCTGAGTCGGACGGGAATAGCAGGCGACTCCGGCGCATGCGGTCCCTTGCGCAAATGCGTCCTACGCCATTCGCCGCCGTATCTTTTTTTTTTTTTTTTCACCCGCCTCTGACAATCATTCCCACATTCCGCTGGCTTTTAAATTACCAGTGGGAAGCCGAATACGAGTCCAGGGACCAAAATACCCGGTCCACGGAAAAAGGGAAGGGGAATTATGGCGGCGGATCTTTTTCGATGGATTTTCCCGACGTGTGACGGGGCCGCGCCTCATTCGCCTTTGAACATGGCGGAAAAGAGCGGGAAGCGTGCCTTTTGTCCCGCCCGCATGCGTGTCTGCCACAAACATGCAGAGCAAATACCTCTGCCAAGGCCAAATGAAAGACATGCATGTCACTTTTTTGGAAAAAGCCAGAAAAAATGGAAACGGCCTCGTGGTCACAAACATACAAATGTTTACAGTTACTTGCAACAAGGATCACAAATGTTTATGATGGCATTTCTATAGATTTAGTTACCTAAACTCGTGCTCACAAGGCTTTATCAAATTTGTGCTAGGGTTCAACTCGCACAACTTGTGGGCAACAGTTTCTGGATGCAGGCAGGTGTCGTGCTGCGGTTTGACGCCGGCGTTGGCTGACATGCCGCGGACCCAACTTCCCAGCACATGTGGACGACAGGAGCGGTCGCCCACCGACAGAGCGAAAAAGAGAGGACGACTCGCCCTCGGCCGTCTTTCCTGGCGCGCAAACTTTATTGACCCTGTGAGGGTTTCGAGTGGTCTCTTCCTACACATTCTTTCCTTGACGTGTAGCTGTTGCATTAGTTTCAGTACCGTCTGTTTCCACGCGACTCAAATATTCTCACACAAAAGAAGTAGGTTAGGAGATTAATATATATTTTTTTTTTAATAACGTCCTTTCAACACTGTTTGCTATCAATAACCTTCACATGATGCAACTTCCACCTACTTGAAAGAATGCAACTTGTCATTGGTCTTCTTGATCCTGAGGTCATTTATGACATTATTAACTCATTTGCTCCCAAAACATATAAATACGTTCTATTTTAAATATTTTAAGTGACCCTAAGAGGTATTTATACTCTTTTTTTTATGCTTGAGCATACAGAAGGCTTTGATGCAGCCTCTCAACTGCAAAGAAGGGTTGAAGAAATGGCCAGCAGGTGGCAGCAGAGTATAAGAGATCAACCAGGGCCATGTTGGAAAAAAGCTCATTTACTCACAATTTTAAATAGATTTGTGAATGATGATTAAACTTAGCTATATTCTAATGCTAATTGCTGCAAAACGGAAAAACATAGAAATATGTTATGTATGTATATATATATATATATATATATATATATATATATGTGTGTGTGTGTGTGTGTGTGTGTGTGTGTGTGTGTGTGTGTGTGTGTGTGTATACATTTTTTTTCTGGATGAAAAAAAGACTCTAATCTTTCTTTTGGTAGGTTCCATGTTTTTATAGCAATAGGACACAATATTCTGTGGGCCTTTCAAAATTAGTCAAAATCCAGTAAAACAACTGGGAGCGAAGGGGGTTGCTTCTGTGAAATTGGCTGGGAGCGAATGAGTTCAAAAGTAGACATAAAACTCAATTACTTTGTCACTGGTCCTGGTGAGCCTTCTTTTTTTTTTAAATTAAAAATAAGTAACTACAGTCTTCCCTCGCTATAACGCGGTTCACTTTTCGCGGTCTCGCTGTATCGCAGATTTTTTTTAAGTGCAATTTTGCATATTTTTTTACAGTAATATACCCATTTTATAAAATTTATGAAGGTTTGAACATTGTCAATGTTTGAACAAGAGAGAAATGTGAGAACATGTAAATGCCTCAATGAGAAAAGTGTATAAATTGTGCGGTCGGGGATTTTAGAGCCTTAAAACATTTATAAGAGTTGTAAAACATAAAGCTAACTACTTCGCGGATTTCATTTATTGCAGGTATTTTTTGGAACCTAACCCCAGCGGAAAGCGAGGGAACACTGTAAATAAAATCAGTGAGACCTTCCCATGCAAGTCTACTCTCTACTACTCTACAAAACCCTATTTAACTACTCTTATTTGGGGTTTTAAAACAGTGTAACCTCTCAAAAAACAAACAAACAAAAACACCCATGGATGCACATTTCAGATTTCAAACTAAATTTGTGCCAAAGGTCGTACAAAACCTCAAGAACGATGTCACACTTTGACTTCTTGGGTCTTTTTTGGGGTGACATTCCAGAACAAGCTAACTTGAAATAACTTGGTTTGTTTTTACGCTTGTCAAGTGTCACCTCATGGACAACGCGCTCATAAAGCCATCAGTTGCACTTACCCACAATGCAGCAGGGCACAAATTACAAGGTGGCACCAACATACACATGCATGCACACCCCCACACACACACCCCCACACACACACCGCAAGCAGTGCACTCCCTTCCTGTTGTTGCAGCAGCAGATGTTTCGAGGCAGACAAATAGCCGCTAGGTTGTTAGCTGCGCCGCTAACGCTCGCTAACTTCAACGTAAACACATTCCAATCGGCGACCGAGAATCGTTTAAAAGGGTGACCTATCAAGTGAGGAACTCCAATTGGGAAGGGTCACCTGGGAGCAGTCGCCGCAACTCAGGAAGTTTGTCACTTGTCGGATGACCGAATTGAGTCGACTATGACACATCAAAGACAACCATTAAATTCCAGAACGCTTTAGCCAACTAACACCAATACATCTATCCATCCAGTGCTCCTCTATTTTACTAATAGTATATGTTAGCGTTAGCTTGAACTCTAGCCAGCTAACCTGACCAGAGTATTTTACATACTGTTAGCTTTGGGCAACTAATATAGCCACAGCGCACCTCTATTACACACAGACTAGCATTTGCTTTAGCCAACTATAATCCATTTCTCAAGATCAAGAACATAAAAGTACAGCCTTGTGAACTTGTGCTGCATTCGAGGAAGGTCGGATGTCGGACCTTTCAGAGTTCAAACCAGGAAATGTGTATGGGAACGCACCCTTGAAATTCGTCGGAAATTCCACTTACGAAGTCGGAAAAAAAAAAAGGACCCCGACTTCACCGGCGGCCTACAATGTGACGTCACTCTGAATGGCAAATCACAATTTACTCGAGTATAAAACTAGATAGCTTTCTTCATTCATAAATATTCTACATAACTCCACGTAACGCAACGTACGTGACAGTATTGCCGCTATCTCCCTGCATGAAATTATACGGTCAACTACTTAACTGTATGGAATGCTTATGAAATAAGATTAAAACTATAAATGAAGCAAAATTACAAAAAGGTAAGTTTTCTAGAGGTCAAAATGAGTTTTGAGGACCAAAATAAAAAACTATCACTATCCGCCATTTTGGTTGTTTCCGTTCGCCTCGAATGCTTTCAGGTCGGAACTGGGAAAAAACAACTCAGATATATCCGACTTCCGACCATCCTCGAATGCAGCATTAGCTAGTACATTATTGGTAAGCTTTAGCCAGATAACATGACCAGAGTATTTTACATACTGTTAGCTTTGGGCAGCTAATATAGTCACAGCGCACCTCTATTACACACAGACTAGCACTAGCTTTAGCTAGCACTGCACCTCTACATTACATACATGTTAGCATTAGCTTTAGCCAACTATAATCCATTTCTCAATATCAAGAACACAAAGTACAGCCTCGTGAACTTTTAGCAAGTACATTACTGGTAAAAACGGTCTTCCTAAGTACGCTAGTCTCATAATTGGAACGGCTGTGTATTTGCGAAAATGCTAGCATTAGCAAGCATGACCACTATAAAACTAGTTTGAATTCAAAGCTAGCACTGCACCTCTACATTACATACATGTTAGCATTAGCTTTAGCCAATCACATGACCACAAAGCACCTCTATTTTCACCTGTCCACTGTTAACATTCGCCAAAACTGCTAGTCACTGTGACCGTTGATCTCTGAAACACGATGACCTTGCACATTTGTGGCATGTTACGATGACAGCAACTTTTTTGGCGTTTGCCATCTTGTAGCGAAGGTGCGAAAGCCTCCAAACGTTGGCCAGGCGTAGGCGGACCGCAACAGTTTACGTGAGAAAATGTAGGACAAGGAAGGAGGAAGGCAGCCAAGGTGTAAAAATCTTCCCTGGAGCTCAGGTGTGGAAAACAGAAGCAAAGAGAAAAAGGGCGAGAAAAAAAAACGGCAGCAGTGATGGGAAGGAGTTGACCGGCGGTTGACCCGTGGTTTACCTCTGTACAAACACGGGCGCTACAAAGCTCAGCAAGGTGCGCTTCTTTGTCTTGGACTGCGTTGTGCGTCAGTCAAGACTAGGGATTTAAAGACTTGAGTTCACTTTGTTTTTACTTTGTAGATGACTTTGAAGCTCAACATGCGCTTCCATTACTTTTTATTACAGTCCTACCTGGTAGGCTATAAGTGCCAACACACAAATACAAAATGAGAACACGCGTAAGGAGAATGGAGCAGAAGGTGGGAAATGGCCAATCAGTCTACTGATGTCAAACTTGGTTTCAAGGTCTACAATCCAAAGAACCAGCCACTAGGTCGAGTGATAAACTACTTGGTCCATAGACTCTCTGTTTGGCCTGTACAGCGATCCTGTAATTCCAAGAAAAATGACCAGTTTTTGTCCAAAGACCGATCCTCCGGCCAGGATACTGATCCCCTGGATTCAAAGAGCAAATGTTGGGTTTGTAAATCCTGCCGTGACCCCAAACAAATCCGACTTCAAAGACCGTGGGCTTGGTCAAATTGCAGAGTGAACGTTTTGGAGATTATCCAGATGATCTCAAATTGACCAAAACATCATTAACACATCAAAGTGGCTAGCTTAGCACGTGCTAACTTTTCACACTATGTAAAAATGTCTCTCTGTCATACACACTCATATACACTGGATGATATTATGTAAAAGCTACACAAGCAATTGCATTTACATTCAGCAACTTAACATTGTTCTATTTAAATGTTTTTTTTATCTTGCAGTTTGACTTGCAGTCTCCCGTGCTCAAATTTTATCACAGATCATCGTTGAGATTTATTGTCAGTCCGCTAAGATAATTAAAGGTTAGAGAGAAAGAGAGAGAGAGAGAGAGAGAGAGAGAGAGAGAGAGAGAGAGAGAGAGAGAGAGAGAGAGAGAGAGAGAGAGAGAGAGAGAGAGAGAGAGAGACGACGAGGGAGGGTTATGATTAAACCCTTTGAAGGAGGACGTATGCGGCGGTGCGGGTCAGATCAACCGTCCACTTCAAATGTCACCATCAACGACACGACTGCTCGACTCGTAATTACTTCAGGATGTCTGTCTTCATCATCCACGTTTAAGCGACATTCACTGACCAAAAGACAAAAAATATAAATATGTATGATGAAAAGATTTTTAGGATATTCTAAAAATTTTCGGGGGAGATTTTGTGGAAAAATATTTTAGGGGAATATTTAACTCATTCACTCCCAGCCATTTTCACAGAAGCAATCCCGTTCGCTCCCGGCTGTTTTAATGGATTTTGACTGATTTTGTAAGGCCCACGGATATTTTGTTCTATTGCTATAAAAACATGGAACCTATCAAAAGAAAGATTAGAGCCTCTTCTTTCATCGGGAAAAAAAATACATATTTCTATCTTTTTCCGTTTTGCAGCAATTCGCATTACAATATAGGTAAGCTTCATCATTATTCACAAATCGCTTTAAAACTGTGGGGTTAACAGCTTCATTGCAACATGGACCTGGTTGATCTCTTATACTCTGCTGCCACCTTCTGGCCATTTTTTATTGTAACTACCATTGCCATTACCATTCTCTTCAGTTCAGAGGCTGCATCAAAGCTTTCTGTATGCTCTAGCATAAAAAAAAATAAATAAATAAAAAGTCTTTGGGAGCATGGTGATATTTGAAAGAGAACGTATTTATACGTTTTTGGGAGCAAATGAGTTAATGAAGAAAAAAAAATATGGCTTTTTTTTTTTTTAAATTAGGGATGGCAAAGATTTTTCTGCAACGAAAATATTTGGTGGGGATTTTTTTTTTTTTTAACGTTAAAAGTTTTTGACCGGGTGGCAAAATAATCAGGCAGTGAATATTATCAGGCAGTGTGATGGCTAGGCCAATTGGAGTGTCAGATGGCCATGAATTCAATATTTTTTCAACATGATGTAAGCATAGTACTACATTTAGCGTCTTTTTTTTTATACGCAGCTTGCGTCTGCCTGAAGCAAGTCGCAGTTAACATGCTGTTTTGAATTATTTTTCTTAATTTTCTTAACGTCAACTCAAAATATGTCTTCTTTTTCCAAATCACCAAAAACTATGGTACATTTTAAAATGAATAAATGAATAAATAAATAAATAAATACATAAATAAATACATAAATAAATAAATAAATAAATAAATAAATAAATAAATAAATTCATGTTATATCTTTTTATCAGCATATTTGAAAGAAGAGAAAATAAAATGGTCCTCGTTAGAAAAAAAAAATAGCGACACCAATTTTTGAATGAATGAGATTTTCAGAATAAAACTCTCATCATTACTGCAACCTAAAATACGGTCACCCTTGTTTAAAAAAACAAACAATAAAATAATTTCTAAACAAAATTGTCATTTAAAAAGAAAACAATACATATGTGGAAAAATATTAAAAAATGCACAATAAAAGCATCTGCATTTTTCAAACCAAAATAGTCACCCAAAAAAATGCAACAAAAAAAAATAGAATTTCCAAACAAAATTGTCATTTTAAAAGAAAAACAACATACGTGAAAAAAATATTTAAAACTGCACAATAAAAGCATCTGCATTTTTCCAAACAGAAAATAATCACCCCAAAAATGCAAACAAACAAACAAACAAACAAACAATTTCATAATAAAAGCACCCTCTTTTTTGCCACCCAACTTGTGGTCACACTTGTCAAAAGAATGTGAATTTCAAAATAAAAGTATGCCCCCACCCTGTAGAACGGCCTGCAGCGTGGTGGCACTGGTGAAAGTGCAAAAACAAAACAAAGCGTGAAAGAATGCTAAGTGTCCTTTTGTGGACAAACAAGGAAATGTCAAACATACCAAAGCGAGCTGCCCAAAATCAAGTCAAGTGTGGGCGGCGCCTCAAAACAAAAGGAACTGAGCTCCAGGTTAATTCTTTTGACCTGTCGCTATGGCGACACACGCACCTGCGTCGACAGATGCTTTAGCTTTTAGCCTTAGCAGTGGCGGCATTACACAGCAAACAAGTCACAACAATGACACACATCCAAGCTCGGACCACCAACATGTGGAGGACGAGACCTTTTTATATTACTCAACTGCAGACGGGAAGGCCTTTCTATACATACGGATCGTTGGAATCACAATGTCTTTGATGTTTAAGAAAAAAGAAATGTAGGCTGGGTCCCGCTTTGGCATTGGAGATAAAAATTGTCTTTGATGTTTACATAACAGCAGACTGTATCATGGGGGTCTGTTACTCCATACTCCTGGAGTACCCCCAAACAAGTCCTCAAGGGACACTGTCAAATGTCTTCTCCAGGTCCACAAAACACATGTCCAGCTGACTGGGCAAACTCCCACATGCACACTCGAGGAGGACCCTGCCGAGGGTGTAGACCTGGTCCACTGTTCCAGGATGAAAACCACAACTGCGCTTCCTGAATCTTGACATTCAACTTCCCGACAGACCTTCTCCAGCACCCCTGAACAGACCTTACCAGTTACCAGGAAGGCTGAGGAGTGTGATCCCATGAACACACCCTCCAGTAACCCTTCTTAACTCTTTGGCCGCCAAAAACGTTTGATAACGATTAGTAAAATCACAATGTATGCTGCCATAAACATTTTTAATCAATGGGTAGTGCAACGTCTAAGTACAGCGCTGCCTGGTCAATGGGTTGCAGAATCAAAAACACCCACTAACTGTAGCCAGCAGATGGCAACATGTGCCTCTTTTCAATTGGCTGCCGGTGTATTGAATTACAATGAAACATAACGGAATCTGACGAAATCTGATGAAATTGAACGTTTTAAAGGATGACGTGAATGATCGAAGCCTTTGTCACATTAAATCTAATTCACAGGGCCTCACTAAACAAAAAATATTAGTGTCAAAAGTCCACCACCACTACAGGTCCATGCGATGTTGTAGAGACATGGCAACCAGGTCAAGAGTCTTTAGAAACTCTAGGTGGATCTCATCCACCGCCGGGGTCTTGCCAGTGCTTTTTAACCACCTCAGTGACTTCAACCCCAAAAATAGGAGAGTCCACCTCAGAATCCTCAGACACTCCTTTCTGAAAGGAAGGTGTGTCGGTGAAATTGAGAGGTCTTTGAAGTACTTCTCAATGACTCACAACGGCCCGAATCAAGGTCAGCAGCAGCGCATCTCGACTGTACAGTGTCAGATGGCGGACCAGAATTTCCTCACGGTTGTCTGGAATTCTTTTCCATGGCCTCACCGAACTCCTCCCATGCTTGAGTATTTGCTTTTTGCAGATGATGTGGCACGGATGGCTTCATCAAGCCGTGAGCTCCAAAACTTACTGGAGCGGTTCGCAGCCAAGGGTGAAGCGGTTGGGATGAAAATCAGCACCTCCAAATCTGAGACCAGATCAGAAATGGGTGGAATCATAGACTGTAAATAATTGCCTTTGGTGTTTACATGTTTACAGTAGCTTTGTTTAAGATTCTAAGTTTTCTTTAGAACGTAGATCAGGTTCATTGAGGACTGAATCGTCCATGAAAAAAAAATACATTCTAGGTTTGATTTTTTTTTTTTTGTGAATAAAAAACATTGATGTTCACCAAATATATTGTATGTCTTTGATGTTTTCACTACCGCCCACCCGTATGTGGAGTGATGCTGCACTTAAAACACAACATGACTTTGAGTAATGCGAGGGTCTCATGGAAGATCACGCCTTTTAGCTATGACTGACGCCATTTTGTTTTAAAGCAGTGGAATGTTTATTTGGAGTAGCCGCAATTAGCCGTGTTTATCCGAGCCCCCCCCACCCTCGAGTTAAAACGTTACATGGCTGGGTGAGCTCCCTCTTAACACGGGGCTTAAGTTGCAGCGGAAACATTTGCGTCACAAACATTTGCGTAACGAGCTCCACGAGAGCGAGCGAACACCAACTCGAGCTCTCCGGACGCCCGTTGTTTATCTTAGCAGAGAGAAGTGAAAGCGGCCAATGACAAACATTTGCTCATTCGAGTGATGGACGGCTCGCAGCTGAAGTCTGCAGAGGAAGGAAAAAAAGTTTAAAAAAAAATAATATGAAGATTAAATGATATTCGCTTGATGGGTTTTTAGCATCTTATAGATTATAATTATGTGACCACTGCGGAGCAAAGCAGTAGCGAAGCAAAGCACGTATTATTATCCTAGAAAACGGTGTTTATTATTTTTCTTTTTTTACCGAAACATTTCAGACAAAATGCGGCCCGAAACGTTGAATGTACCGGCACAAATGAGGTATCAAAAGATGCGGCTGGATCTGACTTGGCAAGGAACTTTTTTTTTTTTTCCGGAATTCCGAGTTACCATGGTGATACAATCACTAAAAAAAAATAAAATAAAAATAAATAAATAAATAAATCACCATCAAAAAGTCCCATAGGAATGAATGGAGAGGAATGGACAAATCAAGCACCTAGGGATTGACCTGATTTCAAAGGGAAGTGACCCAGAACTGACCTGATTTCAACAAGAAGTGACCCAGAAGTGACCTGATTTAAAAAGGAAGTGACTTGATTTCAACAGGAAGTGACCTGATTTCAACAGGAAGTAACCCGGAAGTGGCCTAAAATCAACAGGAAGTGACCTAATTTCAACAGGAAGTGACCCAAAACTGAGCTGATTTCAACAGGAAGTGCCCTGATTGCAACAGGAAGTGACTTGATTTCAACAGGATTTGGCAAACTGTTCAGTGCATGCAGCTTTCCACCTTGCAAGAGTCAGCAGTTACATCCAAAATTTCCAAGGAAATTTTCTAGTTTATAAAGCAATAGACTGCAAATATAAATCGTTTACTGTTAGTTTGCAGAAGCCAAAATTGTCTTTGATATTTACAATGATGATGTTTGTTGAAGACTTGGAAACTCTGACTGACGACTGAAAAATAAAGACTGTTAAGTGTCTTTGATGTTTACAAAATGTTTGTTATTTTTGTTGAAAACTGTCAGTTTGCAAAAATGCATACATGGTCTTCATAGACAAATATGCATGTGTGCTGAAGACACTCGATTGTCTTTGACATTTACAAACAAAATCCATTATAGACCAAAAGATGGACTCAAAAATTATGACATGACTCGAATAAATTTCCATTTGATGAGGTTCATTAATTGTCTGATGATTGCCTGGATTTTACAAGAACACATAAGTTAGGTTTGGTGAAGCATCTAGTTTTTTTTATGGTGATTTAAAAAAAAATTGTTTAAAAAATAAGTGTCATCAATGTGATCAACGAGCAAAAGCAACAAATTGTTGCTGAAACTCCTGAGTGACGTCCACTGATGGACGGCCGTAAAGTGAGCGTAAACAAACACGTGGCGACCATTAATGAGCGGCTTAAAATTCTTTGGGGATTTGACCCCGACGTTGCCATGTCAAGTGGTCCCACCTCTTGAGCAAACACAAGATGGCCGCCCCTCAGCGTGACACAAAGCAGAGCGCGCTCGACTCGCCGCCGCCACACCCTCATAAAATCTCTCGTCCGGCCGTCCGGCATCATTTTATGATCGGCTACAAGTCGGCTAATGAGCGTCAGGTACGACGAGTGTGTCGGGAAAGGAAACATGGCCTTTTGCGGTGAGCCTGCTTAATATAGTTGAGCATTGCTCTTTGATGATCTATGTCAGGAAGTGTCAGCTAAGCCTGTTTTTCCATAATGACCCACAAAAATTTTTAATATTCACATTGTATCTTTTTGTTTTTGATGTTTACAAATATGCTTCCATGAGCTTTGATTTGTAAGAACAAAAAAAGTTGAAGTTAGGTTCATTGAAGACATTATTATTAACATATTTTATTAGCAGTTGTCTTTGATGATTACATACATGTGATTCTTGAAGATAAAAAAATGCCTTTGAATGTTGACAAAAACAAGTTATTGAAGACTATCTATGGTTTTTACAACATGCATTAGGTTCAAAGAGATCAGTGGTCAGTGACGACTATCATCTTTGATGTTTTTGAAAACGGGTAGTAAGTTTATTGAAAACAATATTGTCTGAAGGCTAATGGGATTTTTAGGGCTAGATGGTCACTGCTGTTTACATAATGCACTGGTGTTCTGTTCATTTAATTAAAACCCCTCATGTTTTTGAAAAGCAAGAACTAGGCTGGCAAGAAGCACTTTAATTCTGGTTAAAAAAACAAACAAAAAAAACAAAAACAAAAAAAAAGCATCAAAGATCTTGTCATTTTAGTTCTAACGTACATATTGTAAACATGAAAGACAATTTACTGTAATTCAAACCAAATGTACATCTTATATGAATATACAAATATTTTCAAACGTTCAACATTCAACAATCTTACGTCCAAATTTTTGTAAACATCAAAGACAATTTAGTGTTCACATACATGTTTTTGGAAGCATCACAGACAATTTAGTCTTCGCATATTTGGAAACTTCAAAGACAATTTAGTGTTCATATACATGTTTTTGTAAACATCAAAGACAATTGTGTCTTCTTATCTTTTTTTTAACCACTGCTAATATTTGATGAACCAAAAAGCATTCTTGTAAACGTCCATCCATCCATCCATCTTCTTGACCGCTTATTTCTCACAAGGGTTACGGGGGGTGCTGGAGCCTATCTCAGCTGGCTTTGGGCAGTAGGGGGGGGGCACCCTGGACTGGTTCCCAGCCAATCGCAGTCTAGTAAACGTAATTTGATGACTGTTAAATTGTAAAAAAAATATCAAAAACTATTTTGACCTGCGTGGTAGTCTCATGCTAAACTAACGACAAAACATGACCTGTAAACTAGACCTGAATATATCTCTCTCTTTTTGTTTTAATCAAACACAATTCTGCTTCTTTAAGCATACATGATTTTGAAAGCGTAAACGGCTTTTTTATCTCCTCCTTCCTGTTCTATCAGCATTCGGATGCTGCGAGCAACGCGCCGAGATAAACGTCGGGATTTCCATGGCGTGAAACGGCCGCCGCCGTTCTGCTATCAGCGAGCCCAGATTCCGCCTGGAGCTACGCCGCTGATAAATTCGATGGAAGCAGGACGGGATGAGAGGTGGGAAGCACTCAGAGGGTTTATCTGGAGGGGCAGGTGGCTTGTGGGAGGGGAAATTGGCAGATTTTCGGTGTCAGAAGTGGAGAAACATCAAAGGCGAGGACAGAGCTGCGTTCCAAATATTCGCACAAATGTCCAAAGATTACGGCAAAGTACAGGACTTCCTGTTTGAGGATTCCTGACAGGATGTGTTTGGAGCAACGCGTAAACACCACATGAGAGCATCTGCAGATGCACTGTTGACACAGAAAATGCAAATAAATTTTTGTGGTCTAATATAGCCTTTTTATGAACAAACATGATGTAAATGGCTAAATATGGTCTGTATTCCTGGAATTAGCCTGTTTGGGATAAAAACTAACATTAAATAGCAACATAGAGTCTTTTAAAGCTCACTATGACATTTTATGTGGTCAAATAAATCTTTTTTTCAAATTGTGTTTTAATGGCAAAATAGATTTATGTTTTCAATGATGGCCTTTTGTGAACATCTGTACTAACACTTCCATTTAAGAAAAAAAGAAAAAAAAGATTAAATATATAAATCAATTTAAAGAACACTATACCACCACATGCCATTTTTTTTATTTTATTGAAATTAATCTTGTGGCCAAATGTGTTTTTTTAGTCCAGAAATTAACCTAATATAGTAGAAATAAAACGTCATAACAAAATCTGATCATTTTTAATGCACAATATAGTAAAGTATTTTTTGTAGTCTAATAGAGTCTTTTATGACCAGTGTTTTTTGTGACCATAATGTTTTTGTGGTATGATACAACCTTTTTTTTCTGGACCAAATGTCGTGTTTTAATGGTAATCGGGGCGGGGTTTTCGGAGATTTCGGGTGGGAGTTTCCCCAAACGGCCGGTCCATTTTCGGGCTGGTCGCATCCACTGACCCTCCCGTCCCGATTCAACCCAATCCATTCCTGATGGCAATCCGACCGATTTATTTTAATTAAGCCTAAATATATGTTTTTGTGGTCTAATATAGCCTTATATATACAAAGAGCACACACAATATTTGGTTTTGAAGCTCTAGATAAATAAGTGACACATTGTTGCTGTGGCAAACACAGGCGTGCGCTATTCCGCCCTTATCACAGCTCATTAAAAGGTATATCACTTTGAACAACTTTACTTCAAAGATAACCTGTAAAAAGCCAATGTCCTTTTGTTCTCAAACACAATGCAAAAAAGACCGAGGCTAACATGACATAGATAGAAAGGCAGTATAGGATTCATTCTCTTCACTGTTTTCACTCATGTTAGCCTCTTTTTGCTTAGTCTTACAATGCGTGACTGGTGTGAGGTAAACGGCACATTTTCAAAATCTGGTCAACCTAACTACAAACTATGTTAGAATTTGTGTTCATTTTATTCGCCATTTTGAAATTTAGTCTCAGTTTTAGTCCAGGTTCAATCGCACTTCTGAGTTTTTACCATAGTTAGTCAACCTCATCCCGTTTTTATTTACTCCATTTTTAGTCGACTATAAGCATTTTAGGCTTTATTTTAGTCCAAGAAAATTTTATTTGTCTAGTTTTAGTCAATAAAAACCGTCAAAGTTTTCGTCTAGTTTTAGTCAGGATAATATTTTTTTTTTTGGCAGCAGATTATGTTGAACATTTCGGATCTAAAACTATTTCACATCAAATTTTCTCTCATCTTTTTAATGAAAACAGTGACAGATTAGCAAAGACAATATTTTACATGATTTTATCTCATTTTTGTTCATGGATTAAAATGTCCATAGTTTTAGACCAGTTTTTATTAAATGAAGTACAGTTTTGTCTTGTCTTCATTAATCAACGAAAATAGATACTGATTTAGTCCCACTTATTGTTCATTAATGAGGGTTAATCTAGTAAGGGTCTAGTTTTAGTCCGGTGAAAAATGTGTGTTGACGATACTATTTTTCTTAAGTTTACGTTGACGAAATTAACACCAGTTAGAATCTTTTGAATATGCTTGTTAGCTGCTCTTTTCTAAGTTTTAACCTAAATTAGCCTATTTTAGCTATGTTTTCGCCACTGTTAGACTGCCTCAGTTGGACTTTAGCTCATCTTAGCCTCTCTTAGCTGTGTTGAAATTATTCTAGCCCCAAAGTTAGCCTCTAAGATGTGTTTTAGCCTCTGTCAGCCTCTCTTACCCCGGGTTTTCACTGGATGCGGTTGCGGTGCGGTGCGTCTTGACTGCGTGCTCCGGACGGGTCAATTTTTTTGTCAATCCACACCGGCTCCGCACAACTGCGGTCCGGCAGCTCCGTCGCCGCCCACTTCCCAACGTGTCTCGCGGGACCGCGCGCGCGCGATCATGTGGCATTTCACGACAAACATACAGAAAGTCTGCTCAACAGAGAAGCAGAAAGATATGAGATTCCATGCAGCATCCTTTTTTTGGTTGTCCTTGTAAAGTATATTAATAACGAGAGTCGGGTCAGTGCGGGTCCACTCTTTATTTCTGTCTTCCCCGTCCGGCTGCCGCTCAGTACGGCAAGCGAGACGGGCACAACAAGCAATCGCGAACATCAAACTCACAATACATTACAGTCCTTATAAAAAGGATGTGCCGTGTCATATATTATTTTGTGGTTTTCCACCTCCAATATAAACCTCTCCTCGTCCATGTTCGCTGGTGTCTAAACCGTGAATGAGCACATGGCCCGGTGACGCCCACGTCACGTTTTGCTGAAAAGCTTGCGAAATAGGAGCTGGCGAGTGTTTTATTCTGAAAGGTAACCGGAGATTTATTTTGAAACTGCGTCGGTCTTCCTGTCCCGCTCGATGTGTTTTGTGCTAGCTTGCCATTTGCCGGAGGCCTACCGCTGCGGCGTCCGGCAAAAATAGAAAATAGGCTATCCTTGCGGAAGGCTTGCGGCACGCCGCAGGCCTTCCGCAGTCGACACGCAACGCACCCGCAAGCGGTGTAAACTGCACCATTCGAATGAATGGAATCTAATTGCTTGCGTCGCCGGACCGCACCGCAACCGCATCCAGTGAAAACCCGGGGTTAGCTATGCTAACCCAGGTCAGCTTCTCTTAGCTACGTTTTAAAGTACCTATCTTAGCCGCTCTTAGCTATGTTTTAACCCATATATATAGCATCTTTCACCTTAGCTTTACTCCCGTGTTAGCTTCTGGTAGCTACGTTTTAGCCTACTTATGTTAGTCTCTCTTAGCTCTGTTTTAGCTTATCTATATTAGCCTCCCTTAGTAATGTTTTAGCCTACCTATGTTAGCCTCTATTAGCTATGTTTTAGCCTACCTATGTTAGCCTCCCTTCGCTATGTTTTAGCCTACCTATGTTAGCCTCTCTTAGCTGTGTTTTAACCCATATAGCATCTTTCACTATTAGCTTTACTCCCGTGTTAGCTTCTGTTAGCTATGTTTGAGCCTGGTGTCACGCTAGCATGGCCCGTGCTTGAGTTTCGCAGAGAAATGGAAGTCGAATCCCAAGAAGGAATCCATTTGGGGGTGAAAACACTGACATGCAATCTGCCACCTGAGCCGCCGCTGATCCGCTGTGGACAACATATGGAGTGCATTCTTGGGAATCCTCGTTTGTTTTATCACCGCACGCACACGCGCACTGGAGTGTATTATTACACCTGAGTAAATAGTGCACACTCGCGCACTCACTCATCTCACTAAAAAAACACACACACACACACCTCTCTCTCAAAACATACACTCGACGCGCACCCTCACTCACACCTGCTACTGACGTTGTCAGGTGAATGTCGGTGCACTTGTGCTGAAATACCACAGATTTGAGCTAATGGTTTAGCTTTCGGATTCCCGGCGTGTTTGCTCATCACCGTCATGAACGCTAACATGTGGCCGTGAGGCAGATGGTTTCGCTCTGCTGATAAATAAAAGACTTTCCTCCGTTTAGTTTTTTTTTTTTTTTTTTTGGCAGTCATCTACTGTGTACATGGGCGCTTAATTACACTGTGTCCAAACTGTTTGCCTTTTGCCATTGAAAAATACAGGAATAATCTGTTAACCGGTGTCATTCAAGAGGTCAAAGCATTAGCACCTTCAGTGCCAGATGCTAATCCGTAGCATATTGAAAGTGAGTGTAAATGAGAGGAAGGCTAAAGATAACAAAGAGGCTAAACGATGATGGATTGCAGCGACGGAGGCTCCAAGATCACATCTACACGCGACCTTGATGCGTCCGGGGAAAACGTTCCCGCTAAAGATACGTCCCAGGCAAGTCTCCATTTTTTCCCTTCAAGTTCCTGAGGACACCTGAACTTGCGGGCCAGATGCACGTCAAAACCACTCAAAAAAATCTCTCAAGGTGGAAACGCACAATCCACAATCACGGAACACTTTTCTTCCAACCCAACCCCCCCACCCTGTGGGACATCATGGAAATGGAAATAATTCAATCCACGGTCAAACTGTGGCCATCAGAACACCTGCGTTCACTGTACGGGGCAGGCACGTATCTCACTCACATTTTAGCATGTACATGTTTAGCATGTATTGAATACTTTTGTGAAAACTTTTGCCCTGAAAACTGTGAATTTACTAGTAAAAAAACAAAAACAAAAACAAATACTTTTATCTTGTAACGTTCCAACTATTTTCTCTAATGACTAATTTGAAATTATTACATTTTTCTTAAAAAATGTTAACTTTAATCTTGGAATTGTGCAATTTATACTCTAGAGATAGTACTTTATTCTTGTTTCCAACTATTTCCCAAAAATGTGATTTTAATCGAGAAGCATTAAAAAAAAAATACCCTCACAAAATTATAACTTTTGTCTTGTATTATTTGTACTTTTTTCTTCAAAATAATAATAATGTTTGATTTATTACAAAAAAAAATCACAACAATGGGTGGGGAAAAAAGAAATTTAGCGACGAAATAAAATATAAAATAAATATAAAATAATTATATTATAATATATAAGTATTTTATATATATATATATATATATATATATATATATATATATATATATATATAATAATATAATTAGAAATAATATCAAATAATTCCAAAAAAGGATAAAAATGAAATGAGAAAACTAAAAAGGTCAACAAAAATAAATAAATAAACAGAAAAAGAAATTACAATTAAAATCATTACCAACATTGAATAGATAATTGAATAAAAGAAATTAATATACTGTAAAAGAAAAGAAAATTACAAAAACTAAACCATGAAAAAAAGTTGATACATTTAAAAACTATATTTTAAAAAATGAAAAAGGTTATAAAAATTGAAAAAAAAACTGATTAGTTAAAGTAACAAGAAAAAAGAAAAAATACTTGAAAAAATAATTCCAAAAAAGGATAAAAATAAAATAAGAAAACTAAAAACGTAAACAAAAGAAACCAGAAAAGAAATTACAATTAAAATCATTACCAACATTGAACAGATAATTGAATAATAGAAATTAATATAAAAGAAAAGAAAATTACAAAACTAAACCAAGAAAAAAAGTTATGATACATTTAAAAACTATATTTAAAAAAATGAAAACAGTAAAAATTGGAAAACAAAACAAAACAATGTTTGGTTAAAGTTAAAAAAATATAAAAGAAAAAAATACTTTTATTAAAAAAATGAAAATAGAAGAAAATTTAACAAAATGAATGAAGAATAAATTAAAAAATAGCATTAAAAAACTCCTAAGATACAAAAAAAAAATGAAGGAAAAAGAAAACAACAGAAAATGAAAACAAAAGAAAATGATTATAAAATATGTTTTTAATGTTGTGGCCACGGCACATCCCACTACATTTCTGTCCCTGCTCCCTCTAGGGTGACTCCTTGATGCCATTCAAGTCAAGGTCACATGATAGCCCGGCACCTTCTTGCCTTTGAAATCAAACTTGCCATTGTTGTTTCTTTACTGCCCGTGGCTGCCACAAAGGACACACACACACACACACGCAGGCACGCATACGCCCCCCCCCCCCCCCCCCCCCCCCCACACACACACACACACACACATACACGTACACGTAGGGGCGTGTAATGCAATAGCTCTGGGAATTCCGCTTTAATTTCAATGCTACACTTGATCTGCGGGCCGCATGAGCGAGCAGCTTATTATCTATAGTGACAGGAGCTTATCAATACACGACTGGCCGCCGGGCGCGCAGCCTCCCCCAAAAGACAAACACTTCCTTTATGCGCCGTGTCCCCTCAGGGCTACGGGAAGCGCTGTGCAGGCACGGCCGACAAATTCCTCCACGGGAGACCAAAAGTCACTGCAACGGTCCGAGCACAACACGATTGCGGACAATGCGAAAATACTGCAGAGAAATTGGCACCAACCAGGATTTTTTTTTAGAAAATTCAGCCCCTGATGCCAGATTCACTTAGCAACATGAAATTTGGTTGGCATGACTATCATGAGTAGACCCACAAATAAAGTCTTGAAGTATATAACTTAAAAGTCTCATGAAGTCTGCCATTTTTTTCTTTATTTTCATAAGTCATTCAAAGACAGTCTCCACCAGAGCTATTTCAAAAAGGCAGCCATTGAAACAAGATTCACACAGCAACATGAAATTTGATAGTCATGTGTATCATGAGTAGACCTATAATAAAGTCTCAACAAGTTATATGCCTAGGAAAGTCTTCAATTTTGGGTTAGAATCAGCTTTCCCATAGAGGTCCTTCTAAGACAAACATCTACAAGAGAGATTTGAAAATTCAGCTTGGCAACAGGAAATTTGGTAGTCAGGTCTATCATGAGTAGATACACACAAAAAAAAGGAAAAAAAGACAAAAAGAAAAAACGTTGCCGTAAAATCCACAATTCAGGTAATTTGGGGCTTTTTCAGAAGGTTGTTATTCTTTTTTCTCTAAATTCAGCCCTCACATCCAATGTTACTTGATGAAATTTCATAGAAATGTCTATCAAGAAAAGACCCACCGAAAAAAGTCTCAAAAACCCCTGCCTGACAAGACGTAAGAAGTCTACCATTTTGTTTTTAAATTGCCATTTTCAATTGCTTTTTGGGCCTCTTCAGGTGCTCTTTGAAGACAAACTCTTCCATGTGAGTTTTTAAGAGTCCACTCAGAGAAAAGCTACCAAAAAAACAAAAAAAACAAGTCTCAAGGAGCCTTGCCCCAAAAGACACAGGTAGTCTGCCATTTATTTTGGTTTCAGGCTGAGAAACAGGTTTTTGAAAATGCTGTTTGACTTAGCAACATAAAGTTTGCTGTGCATGTCTATTAGTGTTAATTTCGTCAACCAAAATTAAACACAAACTCAAGCACACGCCATGCTAGAGTGACACCAGGCTCAAACACAGGTGAAAGATGCTATATATAGGTTAAAACATAGCTAAGAAAGGCTAACATAGGTAGGCTAAAACATAGCTAAGAGAAGCTGACCTGGGTTAGCATAGCTAAGAGAGGCTGACATATGCTAAAACACATCTTAGAGGTTAACCTTGGGGCTAGAATGATTTCAACACAGCTAATAGAGGCTAAGATGAGCTAAAGCCCAGCTGAGGTCCATTTTAACAGTGGCGAAAACATAGCTAAAATAGGCTAATTTAGGTTAAGACTTAGCCAAGAGCCGCTAACAAGCAAAATCAAAAGATTCTAACTGGTGTTAATTTCGTCAACGAAAACTAAACAAAAACAATTTCTTCAACACACATTTTTCACCGGACTAAAACTAGACTAGACTAAAACCCTCATTTATAAAGAAGAACAGGGACTAAATCAGTATCCATTTTCGTTGACTAATGAAGACGAGACAAAAATGTAGTTCACTTAAAAAAACTGGATTAAAATCTATAGACATTTTAGTTCATGAACAAAAAACGAGACAAAAATATGTTTTTGTCAAAATCTTGTCTCTGCTGATCTGTCACTGTGACACTGTCATGTGACACACAGTTCCAACAATAATGCTAATCCGACCGCAAACTAATGCTGGCTAATTTACTAGCTCATAGCATGGCGCCATAGTAGCCACTTGTTGATATACTGTAACCGTGTGTCAAGTTGATTTTTCATCAAAAGAACATTTTGTGTGGAATAGTTTTAGATCCAAAATGTATGGAAGCGTATTGCATTCACTTGAAGAAAAAACAAAAAAAACAAAAAAAAAACTTGTTTTTCTGACTAATTTTTTTGGGGAGCTTTGTTTTTTTGAGTTTTTTTTTCTTCTTCTGTTCTTCTGAATATTTTTTTTTCTGTTTTTCTGAAATTTTTTTTTTCTGTTTTACTAAATATTTTTTACTGTTATAAAAAAATATAAAAAAAAAAAAAAGGGAAAAAATATTCAGAAAAACCTGAGAAAAAAATATTCAGAAAAACAGGAGAAAAAAAATATTTAAAAAAAAACAAAAACAAAAAACAAACAAAAAAAACAGAAAACTATTTTTTTTAAAAACAGAAAAAAAATATTTAAAAAAAAAACAGAGCAACAACTTCTGTTTTTCGGAGTATTTTTTTATTTTTATTTATTTTTATTTTTTAACCTGAACTCCAAGTGACTTGTTGCAAAGCACTGACCTGTATATATGACTGGATAGCCGATAGCCCATACACGCCAGTGCAAGCCGTTGAAGTTACAGGGCAGCCATCTTGTTACTCCCACCTCGCGAGCAGGCAGTTAGTATTTCTCACCTGTTCGTATACCGTATAGTTTATACAGTAGTCTTCTCGTGAAGTGGTGGTAACAAGATGGCCGCCCTGCAGTGGCTTCAACGGCTTGCACTAGCGTGTATGGGCTATCGGCTAGCCAGTCATATATACAGGTCAGTGGTCTGCAACAGGTCATTTGGAGTTCAGAGGGGAAAAAAAAAAAAAAAAGATTAAAATGATTAAATGATTTTCCTGACTAAAACGTTGACCGTTTTTGTTGACTAAAACTAGACGAATATATTTATGTTTTCTTGGACTAAAATAAAGACTAAAATGCTAGATTTATAGTTGACTAAAAATGGACTAAATAAAAACGGGATGAGGTTGACTATGTTAAAAACTAACACACATGAATGACACTGGACTAAAACTGAGACAAAATTTTAAATTGGATGATAAAATGAACTCTATCATGAGTAGACCCACAAAATAGTCTCGAGAAGTGATCGGGGAGATATAGAAAGGCGGCCATTTTAGGCTCAATTTACATGTGTTGACCACACTTTACTGAGGCTATTCAGTGAAGCCGAACCAGCTTTCAATGTGTCGCTCTGTGCTGCTGGGAGTCGAGCACACCTTCGGTTTCACACGTGCACCTCCCGACAACAATGAACTACCCCCTCGGGCGCCCTGTGCAGGTGCAACCTGAATTGATTTAAAGAAGAGTAGGGGGGAGGAGAAAAAAAGTTTTTTTTTTTTTTAAAGTAACTTCTAACCTTGCGCAAATAAAATCAATGCTATACAGGTGCAGCTTTTGCTTGTGTGAGACTTTCACAAGTGAGTTGAGAAATAGTGGGGGCCAAAGAACATTGACTATGATACAGTATGTACATTAAGTGATCATATGATGCATATGCGTACACGTTACTGCCCGCAGACCAGAATTATGCACTAGAAATCAAAGACCCGACATTAAAAATGACCATAGAACCTTAAATGCATACATTAGTGATAATTCACAATTAGAGTTCATGTCAATTAGTACATTAAAGAGTAGAGATTTTTTTTTTATTTTATTTTTTTTATGCACGAGCATACAGAAAGCTTTGATGCAGCTTCTGACCTGAAGAGGTCGCTTAAAGCAATGGTAGTTATTACAACAACAAAAAAGCGGCCAGCAGGTGGCAGCAGAGTATAAGAGATCAGCCAGGGCCATGTTGCAACAAGCTCTTTTTACCAGGGTTTTCAACAGGTTTGCAAATAATGATGAAACTTAACTATATTCTAATGCTAATTGTTCCAAACGGAAACATATATCAATATACTTTTTTTTTCCTGATGAAAGAAGAGAGTTTAATCTTTCTTTTGTTAGGATCCATGTTTTTATAGCAATAGAACACAATATTCTGTGGGGCTTGTAAAATCAAAATCCAGTAAAACGGGGGTTGCTTCAGTGAAAATGGCTGCGAGTCAATGAGTTAATATATATGTAGATGTGTTTGTATGAATCTTTTACCGGGGATGAGGAAGAGGGCGCAGGGGCTGCACTGAGGCGACAGGTGAACCAACAGGTGTAATTTCAAGCCAGCTTGTTGAAAGACAGCG
Organism: Festucalex cinctus; assembly: GCF_051991245.1. Taxonomy (NCBI): domain Eukaryota; kingdom Metazoa; phylum Chordata; class Actinopteri; order Syngnathiformes; family Syngnathidae; genus Festucalex; species Festucalex cinctus. The sequence continues at coordinate 12,274,495 of NC_135415.1, read as the reverse complement.
GGGACAAAAGCGTGACGAATGACACGCAGCGACACAATGGAAATGTCCTCGGTAGCGAGGAAAGACAATCATTGTGCTTCAAAGTCGTCCTTTGTGGACACTCAAATGGAGGCTTCGTCTCACTCTATCACTCCCGTGAGTGAGTGACGGATGGACTGGGCGCTTGACACGCTCGCGACTTGGGAGTTTAAGGAGATGAAGATGGAAAATTTGAAAAAAAAGAGAAAATTGTTTAAAAAAAAAAGAAAGAACAATTTATTATTATATATAAAATATAATAAAAAATCTATGAACGGCCTCTTTTACACTGACGTGATTACACCGGGAACATTGCAATTCCCACATGGGCAAATGAACGCAGGTCACATGACATATAGCAGACACCTTGCAAAATGGGAAGGGACTTGACGACGGGAAGGGACGACGACTTGATATAATCCACAGTCATAAAAAAAAAAAAAATCTCATTAAGTGTATACAAAAAACATTAATGACATCCACCTTGCACAATAGAAACAAAAAGAAGAACGAAAAAAAACCAATAGAAATAACCAAAATGACCAAAAACTATTTAAATAATTAAAGGAATACTTGACTTATTTCGCCCATTATAGCAATAAAAAGTTAACATTTTTTCTATAATTAATTTGATACTTTCGTTATTTTTCACTTACAATGAATACTTTTAAAAACAATTTCGCCATTTGTTGTCGACAAAAACTGACATCACGTGCTCAATGCTCAGGTAATGACCAAACACAGCTCACCTGTTTTCTTGGTTTGGTCATGTGACACTGAGCTGTGAATGGTTATATGAGCCCTGAGAAGATTGTGATGTCATCTTCAGTTGAAAAAATATATATATATTTTTAAAGGTACTAATCATTAGGGCTGGGAATCTTTGACTGTCTCACGATTCGATTCGATTACGATTTTTGGGTCTACGATTCGATTCAGAATCGAATTTCGATTCTCGATTCAAACGATTTTCGATTCAAAATTATTTGATTGACAAATGATTTCTGCTTCAATTTACAGATATGCACAACATTGTCATGATCTACTCCAGTCTGCTTTGCAAGACAAAATGACAAATAGAGATATTAAAGTGTCTTTTTTTGTTTTTGTTTAAACATTTATTAATTTTGTATTGTAAGTGTCTTTTTCCACAAAAACAGCATGTGGGCTACAACTGCCTTTTCCCCTTCTTCTTCATTTCTAATTTAAATAAAATCGATTTTTGGGTTTTAAATATCGATTCGATTAATAAATAAGAATCTCGATTCTTTTATGAATCGATTTTTTGGCACACCCCTACTAATTATACATGAAAAATAATGAAAATATCAAATTTATTATTGACAAAATATTAACATTTGAATGCCGAAAATGGCTAAATAAGTAAAGTGTCCCTTTAAAAACTAAAATAATTCACATAGTCAAAAAGGTAACCTGCCCTGGTAAACGCCACTTGTGCAATAGAAATAGTAATTTAAAAAAAATAAAATAAATACAAAAATAGAAATGAAATTGAAATGATCCACACACTCAAAAAAAAAAAAAAAGTTAGTGATAAACACCTATTTAGACAATAAAAAAGAAGAAAATTACTAGAAATAATCCACATAGTCAAAAGATGTATTGCGGACTAGAAATGAAAATAAATAAATAAATAAATAAATAACATCCGAAAATCTCTGTGGTAACCACCATTTTGTACAATAGAAATAGGGAAAGTTACTCAAAATAATAAAAATAAGAAATCATTGCAAAATAGAATAAAATTCAGCCTGCAGAATACAAGTAAAAAGTAAAAAAAGAAAAAAAATCCACGCCAAAGGAAATCTCACTTGTTCAGTTAACAGCGACGCTTGACTTGCGTCAGGAAATCTCCCGCCACCGGGGAATGTTTCCGGAATGTGCCAATAAGTGGCAGACCACCTCCAATGTCCCGTGGCTGGTCCTTGTCCCAACAGCAGCTTTCCAATGTTGTTACTGGCCGCCTCAAAAATATGCGCCTTCCCCCCGCCTCTCGCGCCCGACATTCCGCCCGGACATCCCGAGCGGCGTGCCACAAGTGTTTCCTTGAACGGGACGCGGGAAGTTTGCGACCGCGAGGTGACACCGCCTCCCTGCTGCCAACGCATTCCAATGCCAAGCTTGCGTCGTTAAGCGCTGAGGCTACGTCGGCCTTGGAACCGCGTTTGAGCCTAGCGCGTACGTTGGGCTAGCTAGCATGCGTGTAGAATCAAAATCAAGATGATCACAGCAAATAATCTTGACTCTCGCCACACACTTATATTCTTATAAACACACACGAAACAAACTTAATTTCTCCAGAACCTATCATCAGATTTTTTGCAAAATTTTGTCATGTTGCTAGTTCCGGTATATTTTTTGCTGCAATTTGTTAAATTGAACGATTGAAATCCCCTATTTAAGTACTCCCTATGCACATTATTAACTCATTTGCTCCCAAAAATCATATAAATATGTTCTATTTTCAGTGATTCAAGTGTCCCAAAGACATATTGATACTTTTTTTTTTTTTTTTTTTTTTTAATGCTAGAACCTTTACTGTGGAAAGAGCCATTTTAGGTCAAATAAACAGCAAAAAAAATAAAATAATAATCTGTCTGGAGCCACTTAAATGTGAATTTTGTTATGAACAAAAAGTGTCTTAGTGTTAGCCCAATGTACTGAGGACCCAAGAGCTAATTTGAGCTGCACTATAACAAAAAAATATGCATTATCTAATAGTTTGAGATTCATTTTCTTTTACCTTTCATCTTCCGCTCGTGGATTTTTACAGAAATACACATTTTCTATTTTTATTTTTATTTTGCAGACTTCATTTTAGACTTTTCTGCCTTTCTGTCAGATTTGTATTTTTATTTTTTACATTTTTACCAATTTTATGGACATATGGTAAGATTCTGCCCCCTTCCATTTTTTCTTTGACATTTTATGGCTATTTTTTGAAAAAAATTTCTGCCTTTTTAGCTATCAATTTTCTGATATTTTTGGCAATTTTGTGTATATTTTGGCATTCTTTCTTGTTTTGGGGAATTTTATGGTTTTATTTTGTTTGTTTATTTTCTTTCATGCCTTGTCTTAAATAAATTTTCTGACCCTTTTTTTGACAAATTTGTGGACATTTTATGCTGATTTTTCGGATTTCTTCTTTTGTTTTTGGACATTTGTTAGTTACTTTTGAAACGTTTTCTTTCCAGGCTTTTTGGGGGGCAATTTGGGTCGACATTTTATGGCAATTTTCAGGATTTATTTTATTTTTGGATATTTGATCGTTAAATTTGAAATGTTTTCATCTTTGCCTTTGTTAAAATAAAGTTTCTGACGGATGGGCAATTTCAGGGATATTTAATGGTAATTTTCTACTTTTCGTCTTCTTTTTTTATGGTGACGTTTTGGACATTTTTAGGTAACAATGTTATTTGTTAATAAAAAAAATTTTTTTCATCTATCGTTCATCTCTTTTTTCTAAAAACATAAAAATGTATCTAAATAATTAATTTAAAGAATATTTTATCTAAAAATAAAATTACTATGCAAAAAACAACAACAACAAAAACCCCATTAATTTCTACAATTTTTTTTTAGATCCAGAGGGAGCCCAGGAGAGGGACTAAAGAGCCACATGTGGCTCCAGAGCCGCAAGTTGCAGACCCCTGTGCTAGAGCATACAGAAAGCTTTGATGCAGCCCCTCAACTGTAAAGAACGGTTGTTATTACACACGTTATTACACAAACGGCCAGCAAGTGGCAGCAGAGTAAAGAAGATCAACCTGGACCATGTTGAATAAAAGCTCAATTACTCACAGTTTTAAACAGATTTCTAAATAATGATGAAACTGACTATACTCTAATGCTAATTGCTGCAAAACGGAAACACAAATATATATTTTTTTCCTGATGAAAGAAGAGATTTGAATCTTTCTTTTGGTAGGTTCCATGTTTTTATAGCAATAGAACACAATATTCTGTGGACCTTGCAAAATCAGTCAAACTCCAGTAAAACAGCCGGGAGCGAACGGGGGTTGCTTCTGTGAAAATTGCTACGAGTGAATGAGTTAAGGACTTAAAACACACTTTTAAAATCACATAAACACACTTAACAAGACTAAGAGCTAAAATATTTTACAGTGTTTTTGATACCTCTATGTGATTACAGTAAACAAATCATTTTTTTGTCACCACTTATCAATAACCACGTCCAAAGATCCATCATCCAAAAATGACATTATAACAATGAAGCTACAGCCACCACTTTCTGTTGGCGTAAAAAGCAGGATAAGGGAGATTTCACATTCAATATGAAAGATTTCACATTCGGCAAAAACTACACTGAGCTTGAAATACTTCCGTTTTTCCCTTTTCTTCTTTGAAATAACAGTGCATGACATCTAGTCACCAGCAGGGAAATTATACCCAAAATAAAGTAAAAGTGAGAAGAAAAGGAAAACTGAAATGGTCAAACATCGTTTAACGCTATATCTCAACAATGAAATTCTCCTGAGTTAAAATGATCAAAAGTTTAAAAACAAAAAATGTGTAAGATAAGAATGTCTAAAATGCACTCACTGTCATTTTCCCAGTCCGGTTAGCCTCCTCACGCTCGGCTAGCGCTCTGAGGAAGTTGTCCTGGATGTCACATCCCGAGCTCGCGAGCGTCCTGCAAGAAGGAGTTAGCATGTCAGCACGTGATCAATTCTCGTAGGATAAGTAAAGATGGGAAGCAGCTGAATGGTCGCCCGCCTCACAGTTCTCGTGACGCAGCATGTGGTTCGTCGACTTGTCGCTGAAAGGAACACAAGATTTATGAAAAACTAACCAAGCTATTCTGTGAAATGGTTATTTTCAATTCTTCCCTGAAAAAAAATTGGCAATTTATGTTGAGCAATTATAATTTTATAGCACTTTTTATGAATATTTTTGCGTTAAGAACTGTATCAGGGATTTTGGACAGTCACGTGATCATCGTGACGAATCGCGTGCGGAAAATACACATTGAATGACATGGCATTAATGACCGCGTTCCACGGCGGCTATCAAAGGTGGAATTACACCTTACAGCAAAGAAGCACTTCTTCAAAATCAGTACAGCCGCGGAGAACACGATTTGTTTCCAACCGAAAGCCGGATAAAACTGTCAGATCCAGCAGCCGGCGAGTAGAAGTAGACGGTCAACATCCGGGTGACTTGTACTCTTGTACGCTACATGTCGTGTGCTAAGCACGCTTTAGCCCACATTAGGAGCCGCCACTCCCCCACCGCCCCACCCCCACACGGAATGACATGAAACCGGACGTGCTGAGGAGTTTATGTACAGCACTTTGTATACAGCAACGCCTGTTCTTAAAGCGCTTTATAAATAAAGTTTTACGCACGTGACCAGGAACATGGCGTCCCTCACAGTGCGTTCAAATTCTGATATTTAATTGGTTTAAAATAAAATTCAGGGAATAAGATGCCAGAGATATTTGCACTTTCTATTCTTTGTACACAATGACTAATCCAATACTGGAAAATGATTAATAAGTGGTGTATTGCTTTAAAAATCAATGCACTCAGTGTTATAAATTAAAAAAATAATTAAAAAAAAAAAAAATTGGGGGGTGGGCATGTTAGATTTTGGGGTAGCTATCTTGGAATTTTACGTGGCCAATAAAGCTTCAACAAGAACAGATTATTGTCCATGTGTGTTGCAAGTCTCAGGCTGGTTAAAATAAATAAATACATAAATAAATAAATAAATAAATAAATAAATAAATACATAAATAAAAGAAAGAAAAAATATATATAGTTGCAAGTTGCCTGCGTACACCATTTTGTTGTGGGTCACATGGGAGCAGGTGGGGGTGCGTGGGGTGGTGCTCCAGGCCCCCAAAGTAAACACAGGTGTTGAGGAGGCATTGGTTGCGGCGGGGGGGGGTTACCCACAAACACACACCCACACACTTATAAAGTCACGGCCAGTGAATGCCACTGGAGCGTTTCTTTTTTTTCTTCTTTTTTTTCCCCCTTCTTTTTAATAAAGCTAGGCTCATTATAGGCCCGTTTTGTTGTTATTAGCATTATTAGCAGCTAACAACTTGCTAATTAGCTTGCGCCCACCATGCCGTCAAAAGCAGATGGCCCGTGAAATTATTATGAGAGGAGTGGAAAAGTGAAGTGAAGTCAGCTGAAGTCAACGCCATCTGCTAGTCTTCACAAGTGTGCAGGTGCCGTTCAGCATTATGGTGTCAAAAGTGTGAACGTTTTCAAATGTTGTCAGAATTATTCGAGAAGAAGAGGAATCCTGTTCCCTTGTCTGTGGACTACCTAAGTCTAGTTTCAAACTCTAATTTGGATCTTAATCCTGGTTTGAAACCCTACTTTAACTGGTGTAAAACACCAACCTTGGTTTAAAACCATACCCCTAGTTCGGAACCCTAATTTAAAACCTGAGTTTTGGGCAGGTGTATGGTAAAACAGATAAAAACCAAATTACACCAGATTTAAAGTCAGGATTTGAAGCGTAACCCTGACAAAGTGAGGTGGTGGCTCCACGTAAAAGTGGAGGCTGCCTCACACATGTTATCTTTGCGGTTTTGCTCCTCGTCAGCTCGTTATCTGGCAACACACATGATTTCATTTAGAGCCTGATTAAAAAAAAACAAAAAAAACTTTTATTGGCGGTCACAACTCCCCCACACACTCCTTTACCCCAAAAGGCCAACATTTGAAAACCAATAAAAAAAACAAGGTGGCAATAATTACACACAACGTCAATCCGTCATTTGCCATCAGCGGCACTTGAAAGACGAAACGCAGACGAGGCCGCTGACGCTCGTCCGTTATAAAGATGTGGAAACCGCTTCCTGCCCTTCATCCAGACCGCTGAGGCTTGCGGGGGCGGGCTGGGGGTGCGGGGCTTTTGGATTCTGCTGATTTAGGAGGCAGGAGGATTTTGAGAGCCATAAAAATAATCCCTGCTAAATCACTACAGAAAAAGAGGGGGGAGAAGAAATGGAGACGGACAAGTGGAAACATGACAAAAGGACCTTGAAGAAACACAGATGGAACAAACTGTTTAACACGCTATTGTCAATCACAAGGAATCAGCTGCGGGAGCTTCACGACAGACCTGCCGGAGATTGGAAGTGGAACATCTCACGTTGAACCATATTGAGAGGATTGTGATGATGTCTGGAGCCAGGATGTGGTGGATGGACCCAAAGGTGGAGAAAACAGGCAGGTAGAAAGGCAGGAAGAAGAATAACTTTATTGACTGGATAAAGGACTGGATGGAATGTGAGAAGACTTGACATGATGACTGGACTGGACTGAATGGATGGATGACTGTGGAATGAATGTGGACAGACTGGGCAAGACGTGGACAGACTTGGCAGGACTGACTTGGCAGAACGTGGACTGACTTGGCATGACGTGAAGAGACGTGGCAGGACGTGAAGAGACACGGCAGGACGTGGAGACACTTGAGTTGACGTGTTAACAATTGAGTAGACGTGTTGACACTTGAGGTGATGTGGAGACACTTGAGTAGACATGGAGACTAGAGCAGACATGGAGACTAGAGCAGACGTGGAGACTTGAGTAGACGTGGACGAGAGAATACTTGACCAGACATAGAGAAACTTGACCAGACATAGAGAAACTTGACCAGACATAGAGAAACTTGACCAGACGTTGAGAAACTTGACCAGACGTTGAGAAACTTGACTAGACGTAGACACTAGCAACACAGCTTCGCACGACTTGACAAGACAAGACAAGACAAGACAAGATAAGATAAGACAAGACAATGCTCCCAGAGCCCGTGAACAAACACCACTCCCTAAACACAACACTAACGAGACACTAACAAGACACACATGGGAAAGACAGCAGGCAGAGGGCACTAATTAGCAACACATACGGGGAGGAGAGACACACACAGGTGGACGAGGTTAACTATGACGAGACTAGGGGAGACAAGACCGGACAAAAAGACAACATAAACACCAAAACTAAACCAAAACCCAACCCCCCAAAACCGAAACATGACAAGGATTCTGGGTCACAGTTTGGAGTTTGTGTCAATGACAACTTCCAAAGAAACGTGAATTGATTTAACCAGTGCCTCTTTGACTGCCACTTCTCCGCTCTCTTCCTCTCTAGGTGGGCTTGGGTGGCCACGATCAAAGTGAGGCTATTCAGGATCTCGCATCAAACTACTGAGACAAGATTTAAGTAGGATTGCTTCCCTAGAGGCAATGTTGTGCAGGAAAGCTGGACTGAATACACCAGTGCCTGTTTTACTGCCACTTCTCCTCGCCCTTATGCTGTTTTAAAAACATTGTAGAGCATCATACTATGCAATCGATGTTACCCCCCCAAAAAAACAAAAAAACAAAAAACAACAACAACGAAAATCAACCAAATAACCGCAATAACCAGCTAAAATGAAACAAACACAACCATCCAATCCAACCAACCATCGTGCTCAAGGCTATCTTAGAACTCTCACTCTGGCTAGAAACCAACATTTGAAAACCTAATGGAGGCTCAAATCCCCAATTTGAAACCCTACCACTGGCTTGAAATCCCAATTCGAAAACGTAACCCTTGTGTGAAATTGTAATCATGACTTGAAACTCTAACTTGAAACCCTAAACCTTGCTTTAAATCTTAAACACACCCAACAAAGCAATGAGGCAAGCTAGACCTCAAGACCTGACGAGACTTGATGAAAAGACTTAACAAACTCAACAAAACACTCAATCAAGTTGAGAAACAACCAGATAACTAAATCCACACATCTAAACAACTAAACCACCTAATTAATTAAAATAGACAATGGACCCGACCTATTGGACCGACCCAACCAACCAACCATCCAACCAACCAATCAACCAGACACATCTCGTTCGCGCCCGCTAAACATGCAGGCTTGTTCTGCTTTTACTTGGCACGATGAATGTTGGTGAAGCGGAGAAAGAGCAGGAATTTTTGAGGTGGATGGAAAGAAAACAAAAAGCGGATAAACCAGCTTGCCTGCGGTTTGGCCTCACGGGGGAGTCCTGATGGAAACCTTAGAAAGCACACCAAGCCAGTTAGCCGACAAGTGAGGGACAGAGGCTAACATTAGCTAGCAATTAATACCTTATTGAATTAGATAAGCTCGCTATTTATGAAACATAATTTAAGCTAGTTTGAAACCCTAACCATGGTTTCAAACCTTGAACCTGTTCTGAAACCAATGTGAAACCCTGAACCAAGCTTTAGGGCGTCAAACACTAATTTGAAGCTTTCACTGTTAAGAATAAACCTTACCTAAAACCAACTCAAAAGCATAACCCTGGCTTGAAACCCTACTTTGAAATTCTAACTCTGGTTTGAAACTTGATCCAAGGTTTGAAATACTTATCTATGCTGAAAACCATGATTTGAAGCAATATTGCTTTCTTGAACTCTAACCCTAGCTTTAGTTAAAACATAACCTTTGAAACCATACCTCTTTGCATTAACACCTAACTCAAAACCGTAACCCTCTATTAACATTCTTACTAAAAGTAATACACCACTTATTCATCATTTTCCAGTATTGGGTTAGGCACGGTGTACAAAGAATAAAAGTCCAAATAGCTCTGGCATCTTATTTTATTTTAAACCGATAAAGTCTCAAATTTCGAACACACCGTGAGGGACGGCATGTTCCTGGTCACGTGATAGTGATGACGTATCCGTGCGTAACCGGCAGCCGTCTTCGCTCATTTCAATGGGAAGTTGCTGACATAATGTGCAAGAAATAAAGACATCTTGGATCCCAAACACTGGTCAGAGTAAAGTCCTCAACACATCCGGTTTCATGTCATTCCGTGTGGGGGTGAGGCGGTGGGGGGTGGCCGCTCCTAATGTGGGCCAAAGCGTGCTTAGCACACAACATGTAGTTTAGCCTAGCAGAGTGAAAGTCACCCGGATGTTTACCGTCCACTTTGAGTCGCCGGCGGCTGGATCTGCCAGTTTTTTCCAGCTTTCGGTGTCCTCCATGGCTGTACTGCTTTTGAAGAAGTGCTTCTATGTTATGCTATGCAAAATTCCACCTTTGATGTCCGCCATGGGACATGATCATTCCTCGTGAGTTCAATAATGCCACTGGCAGCCATGTAATTCAATGTGTATTTTACGCACGCGATACGTCACGATGATCTGACGATGACTGTCCAAAATGCCCTTACAGTTAATGTAAAAATATTCATTTAAAGTTCTATAAAATCACAATTGCTCAATATAAATTGACATTTTTTTCAGGGAAGAGTTGAAATTATCCATTTCACAGAATAGCTGGTTAGTTTTTCGTAAGTCTTGTGTTCCTTTAAAACCTTATACTAGGGAAGTTTGATACCACAATTTTTTTCAAACCAATACCAGTATGAGTATTTACTCTGAGTATTCACCAAAACCCAGTACCTCTAGTACTTCTGACATATAAAATTTCATTTTAAACAATGACAAAAACAAAGATTTTTCTTTCTAACGCAGATGATGATTCACTGATGTGTCAAACTGCCGCAGTATAGCGCCAACTACTGCCGATGTTAGATTATTTTTGCCGTAACTAACTAGCGGTGGCTGGTATCTGTAGCGTCCTCGGTACTAACTCGATACCTTATAATGAGGTCGTATCGGCCTGATAGCTTGCCTATGTTTGAAACTCCAGCGAATGCTTCAACTCTTATTTGAAACCCTAAAGCCCAATTTTGAAACACAAACCCTGGCTTGAAAGCATCATTTGAAAACATGAACCCTTGTTGAAAACCCTGTTTTGAAACCGTACACCGGATTTGCTGTCTGTCGTTTATTCCTCCAACAAAAAAAAACAAAAAAACAAAAAGTGAAATTGCGTACGGCATTTTGTGGCTAGTCCGATTATCCGTCACCATGGAGCCGCTTTGTCATCACAAACATACAATTGTTGACAGTAACTTGGTCCAAAAAGAGGCGATTATCCGATCACACATAGCAGCCTGCTGTACTCAATTTCCATGACACAGCAACAAAAAAGCTGCTGGGGGAAGAAATACGAAACGTCAGTCACGCTAGGTGGTCTCCAGGTTGAACGTGCCTGAATAAAAAAAAAAAAAAAAAAAAAAAGTCAGCGGTATTTATTTAATTCCGGCTCCATTTCGGGCTCCCATCCCGAGTCGAAACAGTGGATTCCCGTCGCAGCCCTCCTCTTTTTTTTTTTTTTTTTTTGCTAACCAAATAAGCACACAACGACGACTAAGCATCCCATTCATTCCCTGCTATTGAATTTCACTGCACTGGAAGCTTCTTTGTTTTGTCTTTTTCCCCCTTCTTCTTCCTCCTTTTCTTTAGCGTGCTAGCAAAAAAAAAAAAAAAAAGCGCGTCGTCCTTGAGAGGAGAGGAGAGGCTAGCCGGGCCAACGGCGGGGCAACGTCTCCACTCCTCCGCGTATTTTATTACCACAGGTGCAGGGGTAAAAAAAAAAAAAAAAAAAAAGAGGGAGGGAGGGAGAGAGGGAGGAGGGGGGCACGCACGCATTGATCAGATGCACGCTACGGGCCGGCTTAATTGAAAACAGCTCTATTTATACACCTGCAGGCACTAAAGGTCTCCGGGAGAGCACGATGGATGGAAAAGGAAAAGGAGGAGGAGGGGTCGGGAAAAAAAAAAAAAAAACGGTGACAGAATGGTGAGAAAAGACACCAGGCTGGAAGGTGAAAGACGTTCCCCGAACAGCAGTGCGGAGGAGGGGGTTGTTCGCAGGTGCAAAACGCTTTACAACAACAACAACGTGGACAGATCCATCAGGGAAAAAAAAAAAGAAGAAGTTGTCTTGGTGTTGGAGTGCTTAGTGAGCCACTTGGCAGGTGCTACCAGGGCGCTTTGCTGCAACGGCAACGAAAAAAAAAAAAAAAACAGCATTTCTTCCATAATAGAAATACTGTACAGTGAATCGTTGATGCATCCGCGTCAGAGTGCCTCGTAGTCAGCCGTGAGTCCCTGCACACTACTGAGAAAGGCGGAAGCGTGAGACGGGGAAGGAAAGGAAAAAAAGGTGTAAAAAAATGAAATAAAATCAAAAATCCTGACTTGCATGTGGACTGGGTGAGCTGGTATGGCTGCTTCAGAGCGCCTCGTTGTCTTTAAGGAGATACTTGACTCATTCAACAATTTTCAGCAGTAAAAAGTTAATATTTTAATATTAAAATAAAAATACAATTTAGTAATAATAATTCATATTTAATAACTCATGTGGTAACTTCATTATTTTTCATGTACAATTAATCCCTTTAAAAAGTATTTTTTCTACTTGCTGTCAACTGATGATGACATCACCCATGCTGAGGAAGTAGGTAACGACCAATCATGGCAAGGTTTACGGACCAACCCGAGAAAACAGGTGAGCCATGATTCGCCGTTACCTACTTCCTCAGCACAGGTGACGTCATCATCAGTCGACAGCAAGTAGAAAAATTACTTTTTAAAGGTATTAATTGTACATGAAAAATAATATAAGTTATCAAATTCATTCTGGACAAATTCTGAACATTGTTCAATAAGTCAAGTATCCCTTTAAGTTGATGAATTGTCACAGCTCAAACATGCACCTATGTGTAGACTGAAGACAGATGTTGGGCAAAGTAGTATCCGATTTTTTTTCGTAAAAGGTATTTGATTCACCAGCAGGGTTATTAGAACTTTTTAAATTTTTCATTTTAGTTAGTTTTGAGTTTTGTTTTTTAAAATTTAGTTAGTTTTAATTAGTTTTCAGGGTAGTTCTGTTTGTTTTTATTAGTTTTTGTTATTTAATGAATGCTTAGTTTTAGTTTAGGTTTAGTTAGTTTCAGTATTAGTTTTGGTTTTTAAAAAAATGTGTATTACTTGTGTGCAATATTTCAAAAACAGCATGGGAGCGATGTCATCTGACGGTGCTTTTCTATTGGTTGCGGCTAGATAACATCAATTCTGTGTGACACACTTTCAAACGTCCTTATTCCGGTTAATATCAAAATAAATCGACTTAAAATCACATTTAAAATCACTCCCAAAGGCTCATGCATTAAATTAATTATCAAAGACTAAAACGAAGGACATTTTTGCTATCCTTATGTTAGTTTTAGTTCGTTTTGTAAACATGAAATGTAGTTTGTAAGTTTTCGGTTTTAAAAAGCATTTTCGTTTTGTTTTTTTTCATTAACGAAATTGTTTTTTGAATTTTAGTTTTAGTTTTTTCGTTAGTTTTAGTTAACTAAAATAACCTTGTTGACAGGTGAGCAGGATGTGGCTTTAGTGCATTCAGAGAGAATGGCTTGATTTTTCAAATTTTTTTTTTTTTTAAAGCAAAACACTTGATGATTTCATCTCTGTCCTGTGTCAAATTTACACGATTAGGGGGCCCGATCCGATATGGATTTTTTTTTTTTTAGACTGATACTAATTGCGATATTTGAGTAAAATTCACATAACTGATTAATTAAAAATATAGAATGAAAAAAAACATTACTATATTTATTATATAATAAAAGTATTTTTTTTGGTCGCTTCCCACTTGTATAATAAATATATAAATTACAGGCAGCACACATTTTACTGTTTTACAATACTTTGTATTTTGTATTTCTTCAACTTTACAACAGAGAGAAAAAAAAATGGCAACAATGGACAGTTTTTGGCCGATTTTTACTTTGTACTTTTTTTTGGTTGGGGTTGAAAATCATTCGTGGTCTTATGTTGCAATGTGTTAAAAGAGCAAATAACGACAGATTAAATTGTATACTCGTACACATTGACCAACAAGTGACAGTTTGTCTAAAGTGCGTTTCTCTCTACCTAGAATAATACTTTGCTCTCCAAGTACCACCATCATGACCAGCCTTAAAAAAAAGATAGGCCCAACTTTGTGTTTTATTCCAACAGTAAAAGCCCAAACTGTGATATGTAGCAACGTAAACAGAAAAACTAGAAACTGGTTCTGGAGAAAACCCGCAAAAAAGTGAAGAACTGGCGGGAGAGCGTCACAGCACGGAAAAGGCGCTTTGCGGCGCCTCCTGTTGAACAAATGGCGCTAAAGGCTAATTGATGGTTAAGTTGCAGCTGTAAACCATCGCGCTGATTAAAGAAGCAATAAATTGACTTTTTGTGACTAGCACGAGCATCTGGAGCTTCATCAGCTTGATTACGGTCACGGACCAGACACAATGCATCGTGGGGGATGTTAGCTTCAACTCGCACGAACGCAGACAACTGTCGGCGTGATAAGAAGACCCTAATGTGGATTTCGCGTGACTGGGATTTGTGTACATTTGATTGCCATGTTTGATGAGGAATACTGAGCGGAGACTACTATGTTAGCGCCTCGTGCTATCTGAAGCTAGAAAAGATGGAAAAATGAAAGATAGATTAATTACCTAATTAATCAACTAACCCCAAAGCCAACTAATTGCCTAACTAACTGATTAACTTACAATCGGAAAACGAAACCACATTGCACCTTGCAAAAGTTGAATTAGAAAACTAGCTGCATCTCACTTAGCAAAACGCTGTAGTCTTTGAAAAAAAAAATCTGTTCAAATAATGTAATATCTTTTTATTATTTTGAAAAACTAGTTATTCAGTTGGCTTTCAACTGAATAACTAACCGAAAACCTCACTAAGCGTGAACAAAACCACATTTTCTTTTTTTGTACAGCTAAACTAACTAACTAACTAACTAACTAACTAAACAGAACTATGTCTCACCTTGTGAAAATATGTGGTCTTTTGACACATACAAACTAATTAAATCAACCAACCGGTCAGCCAACTTACTGACTGACTCAACAAATGACTATCTACTGTACCTACCGACCTTTCTAACTGACCAATTTACTAACTAACACTGACTGACTGACTAACTATCTGTCTGTGAATTAAAAACTGAATAATAAAACAGGACTTTACAAAAAGTTGTCTTTGGCTAATTTTGATAACGATAACCAACTAACTAACTAACTAACTACTGTACCTACCTACCGACCTTTACAACTGACTAATTCACTAACTACCAGACTGACTGACTGTCTGTGAAGTAAAAACTGAACATTAAAAATCTGACTTGACAAAAAGTTGTCTTTTGGATCATTTTGATAACTAACTAACTAACTAACTAACTAACTGACTGACTGACTGACCAACTAACTACCTAACCCCAAGAGACTCAGACTATCTCAAAGTTTGTGCATACAAAGGGCCACAGTTAAAGAATATTTTTGGGCTATTTTGCATTCATGTCCAAATCATTTTGTCCGTTTCATGTCGTGCGACTGATTTTGGAAGTGAAAACGGTTGCGGAAACTGATACCCGGCAGCTTCCTGCATCCGCCGCCCGCCACACGCATACACATAAAGTCAGCCACAGCCGCATAAAGTCTTCAGAGCGTGAAAGCGCTTCCAGATATGTCGCGGGCGTTTTTTTTGTTTTTTTTCCCGTGCGTTCTAGTCACACGGCGGGCGCCGCCGCCCTCATGGGAGAGTAAAACTCACGTCGTCTGGTTACGGTGGCAGCGGGTTGTCGTTGCCGGCGCTGCTGCTTTCTGCTGCTCAAATTCCTGCCGACTCAGCACTGTGCCCTTGTGTCCGTGCTCCACCAGCTTGCGAGCCGACTCCTTGTTCTGTAAGAGCATAAAAATTGTCCATTTGGAGCTGCATTTTAGAACATTCACTTTTTTTTTTTTGACAATTTATATAATGACTCCATTGAAGCTTAAATCAAAACCTCCACTGATGAAAGAGATTGACGTTTCATTCGGTTGTTGTTGTAGGTTACAAGCTACACTTCGGACGATAGCGCAGGTCTATGACTTGGCTTGTAATTCCTTTTTGTTCCACAAGAGGTGACAGTAGGCCCTTATCAAATCTAATCAAACTTTATTTATATAGCACTGTAGTCGCCATAACATATGTCACCTAGTGTGTGTGTGGTTGCTATGGTGATGCATGGGCGTGCGGGTCACATGATAGGTGGTGAATGCCGGTAGCTTCAAATAGACGCGTTTCCCATAGTACGAGTTAGTGAGTTGAGCTGGGTAGCCGTATTTTTTGTTGACTGTAACGTAAGGCATAACGTAACGCAACGTAAGTCAGAACATCTGCAAGATGCAAAACATGTTAACCTGTATGGCGATTCTGCACCATTCACAATGAAAGGCTGATTAAATCCACCAAAGAGCATTCAAGACTCGTGTCTCTTCTTTCTGACAAGCCGACATCGCAACACAGCTCATCAGCAAGTACAGGACCCACCGTCTCACTCTCGGAAGCGACAAGACTGCTTGGAGTCGCTACAAGCACTTTTCATAAATGAAAATTCTATCAAGCAAATCAAGTAACTAATTACATGCAAACAAAACATCTCATTTCACAAATTAATCTGTTATTGAGTTGTTGTATAATTCCGCTAACCGAGTATCATTCCGACATTTTGAGTATTGCCACAACGGAGTTTATTTATTGGAAGTCATTTTCAATTTATTTTCTAGAAGTACTCAACACATGATTTGGAGCATGACAATTTTTCTTTTTCAGAGTGCAAGTATTTATAGTGCATAGTATTTTTCATTAAAAAAAAAATGGAACACTTTGTTCGCAACTGGTTGATTTTTGTAGTTGCTAAAGCATCATTTGCGAGTACCTTCGAAGTTCGAACGCAACTAAATCATTTCGAACGTACTCGCAAATAATATGTTCAAACATGAGAGTACATTCTAACATACATGTAGGCTAAATGCTACAAACATAGCATATTTTCCCATAATGCCACAGGGTATTACTTGTGCATGCGTGAGTGGAAACAAAAAAAACCCCACTGTTTTAAACATTTGGCTCACATTATGTTCGAAGATTAAGCAAAAACATTGTTTTTCGTAATCTCTATTTATTATTATGTATGCAGTGCATGATTTAGCTTCGGCATCTTTTTTCCCCCCATAATGCAATGGGGTATTGACTTGCGCAAGTATATATAGGTAAATATAAAATGTTTGTAGCCTTTAGCCTACAAATATGTTCAAACGTACTCGTGAGTATGTTCAAAAGTATTTAAATATGTTCGAAAATTAAGGCTGCACAATTAGTGAAAAAATATGGGACATGCGATATAGTTGCTGAATATAGCGATACCGATATTATTGTGATATTTGACTCAATCAATCCCAAAACGTGCAAAAACTTTTCCAAATACTTCCCTCCCAAACACGTGTTTACACGTGTTTTTCGTATTTTCTTCTTTATGCAAGAGCATACAGAAGGCTTTAAATGCAGCTTCAGACATGAAGAGGTGGCTTAAAGAAATGGCAGTTATTTAAAAAAAACAAAAACAAAACAAAAACAGCGGGCAGGTGGCAGCAGAGTATAAGAGATCAGCCAGTGCCATGTTGCAACAAGGTCTTTTTGTCAGTGTTTTCACCAGGAATATGAATATTGATGAAGCTTTGTTTTTTTTTTCTAATGCTAATTGCTGCCAAACAGAAACAGATAAAAATATATTTTTATTTCCTGATGAAAGAAGAGACTATTTTTTTGGTAGATTTCATGTTTTTATAGCAACAGAAAACAAGATTGTGTAGGCCTTGCAAAAACTGTCAAAATCCATTGAAACTGGGAGTGAATGAGTTAACGTACCTTAAGAAATGACATGTTTACTATCTAATGAAAGAATTATATTTTTCCATGCGACAAAATAAGCAAACTCAGTGTATTTTTAGTTAATTCATTGTAATTACCTCTCAATAATGTTCAATTATTGGATGGGGGTGCATATTTTAGTTAGTGTCTGACTGGTCAAATTCAGATAAAAGCATCAAATTCCATATGAAACTTATTTTGCATGTTTTTGCGATATGCATATTGCGTGAGCCAATATCGTGATATTGGTATTTTTACGATATATTGTGCAGCCCTATCAAACATGCTCGCAAATACGTTCGAATGTACCCGCCAGTCCAAAATGTTTAGTGAACGTTGGCAGTTCGCTTCCGCAAGTTTGCAGACTACTTTTAAATGCACGTTCCTTGGTCAACTGCTCGAGATGCTAAATATTTTTACATTGGCAAAAAAAAAAGTTACACACTCTAATAGCGCTATTTTTCACACAAACTGTCCTTTTCAAATCCTGAAGGGAGCGCTTTGTTCGCCTTTTCGTGCAGGTGTTCTTGGGCCCATTGACGTCGGCGTCCAAACTGCAAAGCGAGCTGTCAGTTCGTCTGCTGTGGCCTGTCAGCTCGCCGCTCACGTCCGGAAAACCCCCGGATCCCCCCCCCCTCTCTCTCTTCTGATGCGGCTGGGCATGAGAAACGATTCCCCCAGTCCCAAAGTTGGCCCCCGAACCTCCTTCTCTTTACGATGGACGTGTACCCGCAACATCCATCCTGGCGGCCCAGGTGATGACTTTGTAACGTGACCTCTCCCACCATCTGAAAAGCCCCCAAACAGTGGTGGCCAGGAAAAACAGGTCCAGGCATTTTGACGTATCAGAAGCGAGCAACTCGTTGGCGTGGTGGTGACCCGGCCCGACCCGAGCCAGTTAAACAGTGATTGACGACAGCTGATTAACAGGTCAGATATGGCCTGTTGGTGCCCAGTGTGGATACAGGTGTTCAAACAAAATCAACCACAATATCATTCGCGAGTGTGCCATCTAGTGGTATTGGGGCTGTACTGTAAATGTACCCCAGAGTAGCCGCTCTATGCTGTTGCTTTTTTGAGCAATTGTCGGTTGCTTCCCTCTAGCGTGCGACTCAAATCACTACATCAACAGTCTCGTCGCCAGATTAGGTTAAGATTCGGGGTGATTTTACGTTTGCTTCCAAATTTGTAGCGTGTAGCTAATTTACCGTGTACCTGTAAAATAATTGCACCATCTACAGCTTCCTTTGTTCAATAAGGAATACATTACACGATGATTTCATGTTAAAAAAGCAGCTAACAATTTGTGTATGTAGCTCATGCACAGGGCTTGATGCAGAAGGTGCAATTGATATGTGTGTGTGTTCCACGCCGAATTTAAGTGAGTGATATAAGGTCTATGCTGTAGGAGATATTACAAAACGTATCTTGAATCCGCAGTTTACTGAACGCAGTATGGTTTACGCGAACAAAACCAGTATTAAACAAAAAGACACGCGACTAACTTGACATAACGAAGCAAACTTGACTTACTGTAAAAAACAAATCCATCGGCGTCACTTTGGAGTCCAGATATTCTTCGTAGTCCTTAAAGCGGCTCACCGGGTCGTTGTCATCAACTTCGTTTGAATCCATCTTCCCGGTGTGTTGAAGTTAAAAGTTGCTACGGCAACACTTTTTTTTTTTTTTTTAACGACACTTTACCGGAAGCGGAAGTTGCGCTCACTGGGCTTTTTTTTTTTTTTTAACAATTATTTTCAAAATGCACATCATTTCCATTTCAAATTAAGGACAAAAAACGTAATAGGATAAAATATATATTTAAAAATAACAAATGAATGACAAGTACACACCTGGGCTAATCAGGAGGCCCCCAGTCAAGGATGCGAGGTTTTTAATGTGTTGTTTATTCCATTCATTAACTGAACTCATATTTATTTTTGATATCGTTACATTGTAATCTGCAAATGGCATATGAACAAATTAGTATTAGTATTAGTATTAGTATTAGTATTAGTATACAAGTTAGTATAGTTTTATTTGCGACCGATCGCATGAATCTGTTTATTACTAAGTAGAAACATGCATAAAATACCATTTTGACGTTTGTTGTTTTATATAGTTGAAGCCAGGAAAATATTCACTGCAGCTTGAAGAATGTCACTCTCTTGTTTTTAGCGTCAAGTAATTTGAAGGAATACTTCATTTGGCCATTTTCAGCAATGAAAAGTTGATATTTTTTTCTATAATTAATTTGATAACTAGGTAGCGACCGATTTTGGTTCAGTTGGTAATGTCACATGACCAAATCCAGAAAACAGGTGAGCCGTGATTGGTTGTTAGCTGAGCTCTGAGCACCTGTGATGTCATTTTCAGTCGACAAGTGGCAAAATGTGTTTTTAAAGGAATTAATTTTACATGAAAAATAATGAAGATATAAAATAAATGTAATATTTTTTTGAATGAAAGTAGTCATGCACCATTTGGGGCAGCTGTTGATTATTCTGTGGGAAACGTTTCCATCGTGATGCTCACGATTATTATTATTATTATTATTATTAGCGTTGATTTCATCGCAAAAGTCTCGTCAGACATCATGGATGCCAAAGCAAAGACGTCAACATCATTTGAATACCTTTTATTTGTCACATAATTGTCACAAACTCTCTTTCATACATACAAGTTTTCAATTATAAAACTCCAGTACAAAAAATATTTCACATACAGTCACAATGTGTTGACGTCATGGCAGTGAGATTTATACTTTGAAAAATATAAAAGAGCTAAAAAGTTGTTTGTTTTTTTTCCTTCTTACACATTTTTCTAGGTTTTCTAAAATAATACAACAATATACATAGTCATAATATTGCAGTTGGATTGCTTCAAGGATTTTTTTTTTTTTTTTTGGGGGGGGATGAAAAAAAAATCCTACAAGAGAAATGTTGGATGTTTTGTGTGTGTGTGTGTGTGTGTGGGGGGGGGGGGGGGGGACTGAAAAAAAAATCACAATTCTAATCATGTAATAATCAGTAAAGGACTTTTTTTTTCTTAGTTTTCAAACTTTTTTCTGATAAAATTTAACGACATAAAATTTCAAATTTTAAAATACAGTTTTAATCTTGTTATTACGTTTTGTTTTTCTTGGAAATAATATAACTTTTATCCTTAAATACTAGCACGAATTTATTCTACAAAAAATACAACTTTTATCCTTAAATACTAGTATGAATTTATTCTTAAAAAAAAAAAAAAAAAAAAGAAAATGTCAATTTTATTTTATAACTATTCTTATTTTATAAAAATGCGTCATATTATTATGTATTGCTTTTCTCCTTGAGCTGCTGGGCGACGTCGTGTAGCCAGAAAAACCCGATACAATGGTTTTTTGTTGTTGTTTTTTTTAAATGATAGCACACTTGACAGTTTTACACTGAATGAAGCAATAAAAATACAAACATGAAATATTTGTATTCAAATCAGAGCTACAGTACATTCAGAGAATAATGCTGCATTCCACACTGCCAAGAAATCGGAAGAATTTGGTACAATCTTACAAATATGAAATTTGTCTTGGAATAATACACATCTTTAGTCTTCTGATATATTACAAAATTAAATTCACATTTTTTTTTAATGAAAAAAAAAATCATGAATTACAAGATTAAATGGATACTTGACTCAGTGAGGCATTTTCAGCAGTGAATTGTGAATATTTTGTCTAAAATTAATGTGGTAACTTCATTATTTTTCATGTATTATTATTATTTCACTGAAAGAGGTGTCACAATCCAAGAATTTTTTTTTCTCTCAAAAAATTTAAATATTTGCCCATTTTTTACAAAATGTCCGATTTGGCAGTTTCCTGAAATCCTGCACAACACTCAAAGGATGTAGCTCGGGTTTAGACGTCGGAAATCGTCAGTCGGAAGAAGTTTTTTCCAAAGCTTTTGAGTTTTGTATCGAAGCTTGAGGATGTCAGGAATGCTGTGAAGTTTTCCTGAAGCGACGGCGTTTTATCCAAAACGATACTTGGGCCAGTACTTGACCTGTCTTGGCCGCGTCCCCTCCTGGACTTTTGGTTTTGGCGTTGGCGGCGCTTTGGGCGGCGGCTTGTGCAGCGTTTCCCGCCGTCCGTCGTCGCCTTTCCCGCCTGTGACGGCGAATCCGCGTTCGCCGCCACCGCTATCGCCCTCGCCGACCCTGGGCAGGAAGTGCGTGGAGACATGCTGGACTTTGACCCGCGGGCTGGAGCCCATCTTGGCTTTGCCTCGCTTGTTGAGGGCCACAAACCACTGGCGGCCCGTCCGGCGGTTCCAGTGGAGTACGGAGGCGTACGTGTTGTAACTGTTCTCCTGGAAACGCTCGCGGAACTTGCAGTCGGCCGTAAATGACTCCTACGCAAGAAGACAAAAATGGGAGTCGGTTATAAATAAAAAGATTATAATCAGAAATATATTTTTTTTGTTTTAAGAAAAAAAAAAATCCAAACATTACAAGTAGGCATGGGCTATTATCCTTCTTTAAACTCATTCAATCCCAGCAATTTTCACAGAAAACCCCTTCACTCCTGGCTGTTTTCCTGGATTTTGACTGATTTTGCAAGGCCCACAGAACTTTGTGTTCTTATTGCTATCAAAACATGGAACCTACCAAAAGAAAGATTAAAGTATCTTCTTTCATCAGGAAAAAAAAAGTAAATTTCTATCTGTTTCCGTTTTACAGCAATTATCATTAGAATATAGCTAAGTTTCAGCATTATTCACAAACCTGTAAAAAACACTGGCAAAAAGAGCTTGTTGCAACATGGCAATGAATGATCTCTTATACTCTACTGCCACTTGCTGGCCGTTTTTGTAGTAACTACCATTGCTTCAACCATTCTCTTTAGTTCAGGGGCTGCATTAAAGCCTTCTCTCTGCTCGAGCATAAAAAAACCCAAAAAAACAATATAAATACGTCTTTGGGATGCTGGTTGTAAAATAGAATGTATTTATACGTTCTTGGGAGCAAATGAGTTAAAAAGTCAAGTCTTTATTAACGCTAATACTAGCTTTCACTGGTAATGAGCTCTTTTATTTTGTCTGAGGTGACTTAGCAGGGCACAAAATGGTGCCAACAGGTACTAGTTATCCCCAATGACAACATAAGTAGCCCACGGGTGGGCTATAACATTAAAAAAATTATAATACAGTAGATTGTGTTCAACGGTATTGAAGCATATTGCATTCACAAAAGACAACTGTTTTTCTGACTATTTTTTATTTTGAGTATTTTGTTTCTGTTTTTTTTTTCTGTTTTACTGATTTTTTTTCTGTCATAAAAAATATTCAGAAAAACGGGAAAAAAATTACTCAGAAAAACAGGAGAAAGTTTTTTATTGAATTAATAGTGCCATTTTTTTTTCTTGTTGAAAAATAGTGACCACCCCGCCTCCAGCCTTATATTAATTGCCTACGAGCTGTATATATGTCTCATCTATAAAGTAAAAAAAACAACAACAAAAAAAAACAAAAAAAACCAAGTACAAGTCATACCATCCGAAGATAAATGTTCAATTTTTAACTTTGGGAAAACTGTGTCAAATAAACCAATGGTGACGTTGACATTCCATAAAGTTTGTCCAAGTGAAGTTGCCGTACAAATTTTAATGAGTCGTCTGCTTCATTTCAACAGTTCCGATGACTTTGAATTGTCACTTAACGACTCGAGTTCATGTCGGTTTGTAACTGGACTGGTTGCCTTTGAAGTGGCCGCTTGGCTCCCGGCTGACGGGATTTGATGAAACAAAAGCCGGGGTCCTCGTAAAGGCTCCTGAGGGACCCCCTCCCCCTAATCGCTTTTACTACGTATTGATTTCCACTTCAGCTGCGCCTTATCGACCATCCCAGACATGACTTAATCTTTTCTCGCCCGCTAATACGCTCTAACCGGGGTGACCGCCTGCCTGACAATGTTCCCGTCGTGATGCTGAACTAAGCCACGTTATGTTACATGAGGTTTGAAGCTAAGGGCGGGAACCATAATAGGGTTGGGGTTCCAAAAAGCAGTTTCAAGCTATAAAATAACAAACTAGCGATCAATGTGTTTTTAGCAAATAACGGAGGATACGTTGCAAAAAAGTAAATCTTCAAATTCGCCAATGCTTAACAACAAATATACGGATTGGAGTGACTATCTGATGTAGCACGTTAGCGTAGCATCACGCTAGCACTCACAGTGGCGTGGAGACGTCCTTTCTTATTCATGGCGAGGAATCGGTTACTGTACACCCCTCGGATGCCAATCACGCCCTGGGACACGGCAAACAGCTCCAGAACACCTGCAAACACAAATGATTGATTCCTTGACTTATTCACTGATTGATTGAGTAAAGTTGCGACATTATTACATCTAACTAGACTAAGTGCAATTTCTGGAGAAATTACGTGGGAATGCTGAAACCTGACTGCTAATAGCTGAATGCTAAGATTTGAATGTATGTAGAATGCTTATAAAGTAAATTGATAGATAAATTATGAAATTATGAGCTTCTGGTTACTGGACAATGCACTTTATCAACTGTGCCACTGAGCACCTGGTAATTATGATAAGTTATATGTATGGAAGTGGGCGTGGAAAGTGATACTTAGAAAAAGCTCAATCTCTGTCCCATTGAAAATGAATGGGAAAAAGTTGATATTAAACGTTAAATTGTGCAAATACTAGGGGTGTGAATTGCCTAGTACCTGACGATTCGATTCGTATCACGATTCACAGGTCACGATTCGATTCGATACCGATTAATCCCGATACGAATGGTCACGATTCGATACCGATTAATCCCGATACGAATTTATAAGTCAATTGTTGCGATTTTTTTCCATTCAAATTTAGAAAATACTATCAGTAAGCTTGTAGAGTGTAAGATTTATATGAAAATGTATTATTTATTTATCTTAAATTTCAGTCTTATAGAGGTTGTAATCTGTTTCATGTATGAACAGCATTAAAATAAAAATATTAAGGCTTAATGTGCCGTTCATATAACATTCTTCCATGCTCAAGGTGTGAATCCTAAAAAAAAAAAAAAAAAAAAAAAAAAAAAAAAAAAAAAAAAAATCGATTCTGCCGATTATTGAATCGATTCGAGAATCGCGCGATGTAGTATCGCGATATATCGCCGAATCGATTTTTTTTAACACCCCTAGCAAATACTGTAAGTAATGTGGAATCAGACGATATATATACCCCAGGAGGCATCAGTTTTTTAAGCTAGTTGAAATTTGAACACTATAAATTGGAAGTATTATGTGAGAGTTGTTACGCGGCAAAAAAGCGTGGAGAATAAAAATCACAACAACATATGTGAGAATGCTTCAGCATTCCCACAATAAGCCTAATGAAACGCCTTGTATTTTACTATTTTTTAAAGAAAGATTGTTTATATTTTACTCTAAAATAAAGATGTTCAATACCAATTTTTACAGACCGATATCAGTACAACTATTCACTCTTTGCAAACTCACCAAGTACAGTGATACCTCGGCTCACGAACATAATTGGTTCCCAGAAAGTGTGTGTAAGGCGAAAAGTTCGTCTTCCGAACATTTATTTCCCATAAGAAACCATTAAAATGAGAATAATCCGTTCCCAGGTCCCTATAAAACATAATTTTCTACTAAATAAGCCTTAAAACTACACAAAAATATACCTTATTTTATGTATAATAAATGTGCTATTGTATTGTAATTAAAGAAATAAATTGTATTGTATAATAAAGTCGTTTTATTTTACTTTGTGATGGTAGTTCTTTAGGATAGTAGCAATGGTAGACTTACTTCATTCGCGAGTGTTTCACCGCGTAGAGTGTTTATGGAACGGTTGCGGCTCATTCGCACTTTCGTGCTCACCGGAGCGGAGGAGGCGTGTCCCTTGGTGAACAAGGAAGTGGAGCACTTTAGCGAGTCAACAAAAAGTGAGCACCGCCAACTACTTTCACTTCTTTCCTGGGACTAACCAGCCGTGGCACTATTTTCTCCTTTTTTGAGGTACGTGATGGCACTTTCGCTTTTTTTAGTGGCGCGAACTCCATTGACTACAATGCAAACGCGCCGCCGAATCGCCGTCCCTCGCTGGTAAGCATTAGGCTTAACACTAGCCTGTGGTGGGGTCTTTTTCGGTCCCATAATAGCAAAAGTACACTCAAAATGTCTATCAAACACAAACCGCGTCCGCACTAAAAGAAAGGGGGTGACGAACTGGGACGCCGTGAGCGTGCGTCAGCTTCTCGTGGCCGCCACCGTGGTGCTGTTGGACCGCGTGGTTTGGTTCGTCCGCCGAAAACTAGTTCGTCAGCAGAGACTATATGCTCGCGAATTTAATGTTCGTGAGGCGAAAAGTTCGTGAGCTAAAGCGTTCGTCAGCCGAGGTATCACTGTACTCATACCTCTCGTACTTTTGATATATACAATTTCATTTAACACAATGACAAAAAATTGTGAGGAAAGACCTTTCTTTATGGTGCAAATAATGATTCGTCAGTGTGTCAAACTGACCCATACATAGTGCTAACTTACTTGCCTTAATTATCGGTTGCTGGTATCAGCAGCTTCCATAAATATCCAGTGCCTTAAAATAAGGCCAATATCGGCCCGATACCGATAACTTGCCCCTCCGTTGCCCGTGCAGTTGTTGTTAAATTAAGGTTGTATGAGATTTTAGGGTTTAACACGAGCGTTATGCTTTCAAATTTTCAAAGCAGGGTTAGTGTTTCAAGTCTGGATTAGCTATTGGGGGAAAAAAGAGGGTTAAGATTTAAAATTAGCATTGTAAGGCATGGTGAAAACTTCAAGCCTGAATAGTTGTTCATAAAAGTCCAAATTGTGGGTTTAAGGTAGGGTTAATATAAACCAGAAGTAGTGCTTTATAGGGCTGGCTATTGCCGCCAACCTCACGATACGAAACATATCACGATTACAGGGGCCACGATACGATACGTATCGCGATACATATGTATCCCAAATAAGACACTTTTTTTTTTTTTTTTTAACAAAATATAGGAAAATTGGTACACTGAGACACGTGCCATGTTAAGTTTATCAATAAATAAATGTTGACATTCTTCCTCTGCTTTCATTTTTCTTAGCAAGACACAGTGTCCAATCACCGGTGAGCTATTTTGCATTAATTGAAGGCAATTAACTTCAAAGACGCTGCTGGTTTTTATTTTTTTAGGTTCAATGCAAGCCGCAAAGGCAAACGTGAACTGCCGATTTAAAGTTAACGAGCAATATCGATTCTGACGCCTGCGTATCGATACGTGTATTGTGATGAGGCCCGCAACGATATATTGCCGTATCGATTTTTTGAGCACACCCCTAGTTCTTTAATGGCTTGGGTTTCAAATTAGGGTTTCAACAATGCAGAGTTAGTTACTTTAGAGTTCTAAACACGGAATTAGTGCTTCAAATGGATTTGAGTTTCAAATTAGGGTGATTTGAATCAAGGTATGGATTTAAACATGCAATAGGGCAAAGGTCAGGTCTTCAAGAAACGCTGTCCTGCCCGCTTTAGACGTCTCCTTCCTCCGACGCACACAATTCGAATGATCAGCTCATCAGCAAGAAGTCCGATAGCGATCTGATCATTGAATCAGGTGCGTCTGATCTCAAAACGAGCAGGACGGTGCCTCTCGAGGACCCGGGTTTCCTACCACTGCAGTAGGGTTTCAATTTCAACGCTCTCTGATAATCCAAATTAGGGTTTCGATTTAGTAGGGCTCCAAACTGTTGTTAAGGTATCAGAGAATTTCAAAGTAGGGTTTAAAACTTGATTGTTTCAAAGTGTTTCAAGACAGGAGAAAAAATAGGATCTCGAGCCTGGATTGGGGTTTTAAAGAAAGGGCTACATGGGTTCAAACCAGGGTTAGGCCGAAATTGACCCCAATTTCTAGTTTCATGTTGGTGTTTAAGTCTGGATTATGTTTCATCTCCATACAGGCAGAAAAAAAACAAACAAAACAAGTGTGCGCATGTCATGCAAGTCGACGCGCGTGCACGCATGTTGTGCGCCAATGTATAGGGAAACCGGGGCTAGTTGTATCACTTTTTATACTTTTAGATATTTCTTGGAATCAATACATCATATGTAAACAAAACATATACCAGAGGAAAGACCAAAGTCTTGGGTATATTTTTTGTATTCGTGTCCTTTTCGTACTTTGTGTCGGTGCAGAGTTATAAGCTATCAAATAGAGGGAGTGAACATGTGACATGTTGCCCCACCAATGGGTAAGTTGTCACACTATGTGGGGTAAGATGTCACGTTGGATTTTGCAACTAATAAAACAAGGACAAAATTATCTTTTTTTCCCCGTTTTTTTGTTTTGTTTGTTTGTTTGCTTTTCCAGGCATGCAGAGAATTGTTTGTCATTGATCTTGAAAATTTACCATATAGTCGTTGAGCAAACTGTTATGAAATAGATTAAAGTCCTTAGTAACTGCTTGCATATAGCTCATAGCGCTCAGCCTCAAATGCCTGATTTGCTTCCCTTATACCGGAAATTTGAGATTAAATTGAATTAAAAAAAATAAAGCGATGGATGGTTCATCATGAAACTTAAACCAGTCCTGACATGTGAGGATACTGTAGTTCCAACAACTGGAAAATCAATTTGTAAACAATGAAACAAAACCTGGCAAACTCATTTTCTCACTCTTCAGATTCATCATCGGAAGAAAAATTCTGGCATAAGTAAACAGTTTGCCAGAGGTACATTTTCATTGGCCCATTCTTTGCATATGTGACAACAAACCCCAAAATGACTGAGACAAGTTGCCCCAAACTACCATGTTGGGTCATACTTGCTCAAGTTTAAAGTTATCTTAAAACAGAGCTGTGACTGAGGCATGACAAGATGCCTGAATCGCTCTTAACAAGTCCATATGATGTGTTGCTATAGAATTTCTCTATGTAAGACGCCTGTTTAAAAGGATATGAAGTTGAAAATTTTTACTTTGGGTTGTGCAAAACAGATAATGTACTATTCTCAGACAGTACACAACCTCTTACCATTACGAAGAAAACTAGTATTCCACTTTTTCGTTGCACCCTCTGGTGGAGAAGAAAATTGCAATGTGACAACTTACCCGTGATACAACTAGCCCCGTGCACGTCAACTTACTCAGGCGGTCAGCCTCATGGCTGCCGTTGACTCTGCCGTCCGGGTGGATCTGCAGGTGGAAGCCGATGCCCACCCTGCAGTAGAGCCGGCACGTCGTGCGCCCCGAGCGGGCTTCCGTTTCCCTTTCCTCCTCCCGCTCGCCCGCCTGGCCCGGGCGACGCGCCGCGGCCACCAAGTGCGCGACGGCGAGCAGGTAAAGCCGAACGTTCATGCTCGACCACCCGCCAGTCGAACCCGTTCGCATTCCCCGGGTGAAATCCTACACGCGCGCACGCGCACTCGACGTGCCGCCGCAGGATATTTTTACCGCCGATGATCTCACCGCTCCGGGCATGCCTCCGATCGCGATCAGCGACCACCGACCGGCGGCCGCTGGAGCGACGCGCGCCGCGCCGCGCGGTGGGCGCGCCTGAAGCTCCCGCGCGCCAGTTCAGCTGGGACGCACGGAGCGCGCCTTTTTACGCACAATCCTCCGTGTGTGTTGTATAATAGAAAGTGGAACTTCAACAACATGCGCACTCCATGCAGCACAGGTGTCAAGCACTTCTAGCTAGCTATACAATTTAATGTATAGCTTTCAGGGAAATTAAAAAAACAAACAACAGCTTCTGCAGTAAATATTCACAAGAAAGTTGACGAATGCAACAGAGGTTTGAAGCAATTGCATCTAACTGTGAGTAAATATTAGCTCACATAAGAAAGCAGAATCATCAGAGATTTTTTTCAGTTCTGCAGTTTTTCAATTGCAATTGAAACATGTATGCCATACAACGCAGGTGTGAAGCAGTTTTCAATAAAGTGTGCTGATTAGTTAATGAGAAAGAAAACTCGATCATCAAAGATTATTATTATTATTATTATTATTATTATTATTTTATTTTTGCTTTGTACGGTAAATTGTCACGATGTGGATGTGGATAGACCCAAAAGTGGAGAAAACAGGCAGGGAGAATACTGCCAGGAATGAGAATAACTTTGATTTGACTGGATGTAGACTGGGCATAACGAATGTGGGCAGACTTGGCAGGGCGTACAGACTTGGTAGGGCGTGCAGACTTGGCATGATGACCGGGGACAGACTTGACTTGGAACGTGAAGGTGACTCTTGGCGTGGACGAGAAGAGGACTTTGGGCTGATGTGAAAGACTTGAACAGACGTGAAGGACTTGAGCAGACATGAAGGACTTGAGCAGAAGTGGTAAACTTGAGCAGACGTGGTAAATTTGAGCAGGTGTGGTAAACTGGAACAGAAGTGGGGAAACTAGACCAAACTATGCAAACTTGACTACAGCTTAACACATGGAACAAGCAGCGACCAGGCTAGGCTAGGCTAGGCTAGGCTAGGCTAGGCTAGGCTAGGCTAGGCTAGGCTAGGCTAGGCTAGGCTAGGCTAGGCTAGGCTAGGCTAGGCTAGGCTAGGCTAGGCTAGGCTAGGCTAGGCTAGGCTAGGCTAGCAAAAGGACAATGCTCCCACAACACATGCCACAAAAACCACTCCCTAAATACAAACACTAATGAGCCACATACAAGACACACCTGGGACACACAGCAGGCAGGGGGAACCAATTAGCCACACACCCCGGGAAGGGAAGACACACACAGGTGGACGAGGTTAACAGTGACGAGACTAGGGGAGACAAAACTGGACAAAAGACAACACAAACACCCAAAACCAAACTAAAACTCAACCACCCAAAACCGAAACATGACAGTAAATGATTGTATTCAATTCATAATGTGGACTGATCCATGCAATACAGGTGGGAAGAAGTTAAAACAAACTGCTTTTTGGGAGCAGTTACAGTAAATGTTTAAGTTTGTACAGAGGCAAATGAAAGATACAGTAAATGGTTCCATGTAACACAGATGTGAAGCAATTACAACAACCCTCCTGTGACTAAATATTAGGCCAGTGGTTCACAGAAAAGCATTTTTTTGTAAATTAAGTACTTGAGTTTGTAAAGAAGCACAAGTTGATCAATACTCAATGCAAAGCAGGTTTGAAGCGGTTGCCTAAAATTCATTTTACAACTAATTAGTACTGCAAAAGGCAGCAAAATCTTTGAGCATTTAGTAAAAAAAAAGTTTGCAAAGAATTTCTGGTCACATGGATGGATCCTTGGACTGCATGCAACACAGGTGTGAAACACTAAATGTGACTTCAAGAAACATTCAAGCTTTTTTCACATTATACAGTAAATGTCTGAACCCAATTTTTCCTTGGGCCCAATTTGTAGACTGCATGCAACACAGGTGTGAAACACTTGCAAGAAAAAAGTAGTATGCGACTAAACATGCAACACAGATGTGAAGCAGTTCTCTGAAACTCTTTACTCCCTACTTCCATGTTTGGAATAATTGCGCAATAGAGTCATTGGCTCTGGGTCTGTGATAATTTTGAGGTACGTTACAACACAGGTGTGAAGCAGTTGAAGAAAAGAATGTGACAAACCACATAAAGTCATATCTTAAATTAAAGCCAATGATGAATGCTTTCTGGATATGAAATTATGAATTAATCACCAAAAAAGGCGATTTCACCCCCCTCCCCTTAACCTTGTGAGACAAAAGACCATCATGTAGTTGTCACAAGTTCTTCAAAGTGGGTCACACCAGCGCTTTCACTGTTGTCAGCCAAGCTTCAATCTCTCCCCATGCTGTGGATTATGAGCCAC
The DNA here is from genome assembly GCF_051991245.1 of Festucalex cinctus. NCBI lineage: Eukaryota > Metazoa > Chordata > Actinopteri > Syngnathiformes > Syngnathidae > Festucalex > Festucalex cinctus. The sequence goes on along the minus strand of NC_135415.1, from coordinate 12,242,968 downwards.
AAAGCTAAGCTAATTGTCTGCGGCCAGCTGAGCTCGGGTCGGGCTGGGCCGGCGTCGCCCGCTGTGTAAACAGCGCGCCACTGTTCCTAATGTAGCGCCATTCCGTTAGCCCACCGGCTAATCCCTCCCCAGTCGTATAAACAAGCAGCGGCGTCCCAGCTTGATCCCGCCTTTTAACAACCGCCCCGCCTCCTGATGGTTCTGTATCTGAGCCTCTGGTTGATCGGCCAGCTGTGTTTTGCTTTTTCTTTGGCTTTTGTTGTTGTTAGTGTTGTGATGCTATCATATAGAAGGCTCATGTCGGAGGAATGTGTAAGGAAGAATTTAGGGAATATTGTTCAATCACAGGGCGGCACGGTGAACGAGTGGTAAGCACGTCCGCCTCCCAGTTCTGAGGACTCGGGTTTGAGTCCAGGCTCCGGCCTTCCTGGGTGGAGTTTGCATGTTCTCCCCGTGCCTGCGTGGGTCTTCTCCGGGTACTCCGGTCTCCTCCCACATTCCAAAGACATGCATGGCAGGTTAATTGGGCGCTCCGAATTGTCCCCAGGTGTGCGTGTGAGTGTGGATGGTTGTTCGTCTCTGTGTGCCCTGCGATTGGTTGGCAACCAGTCCAGGGTGTCCCCCGCCTACTCCCCAGAGCCAGCTGAGATAGGCGCCAGCAGACCCCGCGACCCTTGTGAGGAATAAGCGGTCAAGAAAATGGATGCATGTTCAATCACATGTACCGGTAGTCTATTGATTTTGAAGGCTGTTGATGCTACTCAAGAAGCTTGCCGCATCTGTTCCATTTAGCAGACTTGTTCTTCCACTCTGTCTTATATATAAAAACGGCACTGTTGTCAGAGGGAACTGGTGTGACACAAATCTTGCGCCGGCTTTCGACGCCATGCCGGGAATTCCAGGGCAGGAAGCGTAGCGAAGACAGGTAGCAAATTTCCCACCACTAGGGCATGTTGGCTACATCTGTGAGTGGGCGACAGTTCAAAGTCTATAAATAGATCAACTCTTCCAGTCTATTTTTTTTACGATCAGGAAAGATGATGTCATGCATTTAAAGCATTCGGAAAAATATCCCTTAAACCCAATAAACATGTCATCATACCCAAGAAATGATTTGTCACTTTTTGTTTCACTGCAAATTTAAACTATCTAACCTAGACTTAAACGAGCAAGTCATAAAGTCTTATTGATCTGGTTAGGAGAATTATTTACTATGCAAGAGCAGAATTTCTAAGATTATTAATCTTGTTTTAAGATGATTTGTCTTTCATTTCTTATTTAGTTTGTAAATCCTAAAATTAGTTAATTTTCATGCATAATAAGCTAAAATGCTCTAAGAGTCTATGTTCACGAAAAAAAAAATTCAGATATCTAACCGAGACTTAAACGCTTATATCAAGCCGGAGTTTTATTTGTCTTGTTTTGAGAATTACATACTAGGCAAGAGCAGAATTTCCAAGATTATTAATCTTGTTTTAAGATTATTTGTCTTATTTCTCATTTAGTTGGTAAATCTTAAAATTGATTAATTTTTATGCACAATAAGCTAAAATGCTGTAAGAGTCTGACAAGTTATTGTTTTAATTAAAATAAGATTGTCATATATAATTCTGTTTATTTTAAGTTAACAGACAGTTTTAAGTACTGTGAGGCTTAAGACAAATATTTTCCACATTTTAAGATGACTAACCAACATCAAAGGGCCTGAACTGGGGTTTCATGTATTTAATGTTCTTATTTTAAGATTTTGCAGATATACGAACAAGATAAATGGAAAATATAAGTGTGAAAACAATCAAACAAAAGTGCAATATAATAGGGCTGTTCAATTATGAAAAAAATATTAATCACAATTATTTTGGTAATAATTGAAAACACGATTAGGAAGATCATTTCTTTTTGTTAGAAAACAAGAAAATGTTTAAACGTAAAAAAATATTCAGACAAATAAAAATCTTTGACACACTATAATTGTACAAGTTCCCTTTGGATGAAACTAAATGGAATAGTTATTTTAAAATAAAATAAAAATAAATAAAAAAAGGTGCAAGTGTATACATTTAAACAACTCAAAATTAGTCTTAATCTTTTTCTTTTTTTTTTTAAACTGATTTTGTATATTGTGGAGTATAATAATTGAAATTGTAATTGAATTTCAATTAATTACACAGCCCTACAATATACAGGACTGTCTGAGAAAATTTGAATATTGTGATAAAGCCCTTTATTTTCTGTTATGCAATTAAAAAACAAAAATGCCATACATTCTGGATTCATTACAAATCAACTGAAATATTGTAAGCCTTTTATTATTTTAATATTGCTGATTATGGCTTACAGCTTAAACAAAACTCAAATATCCTTTCTCAAAATATTAGAATATCATGAAAAAGTATACTTGCTATTCAACTAATCACTTGAATCGTCTAATTAACTCGAAACACCTGCAAGTGTTTCCAAGTGAATCCAGAATGTATGACATTTTTGGTTTTTAAATGCATTACAGAAAATAAATGACTTTATCACAATATTCTAATTTTCTGAGACAGTAATGCAGTCGTGGTGTTGTCATACTGAGCTCATTTTCCCTCTTTCCAGTAAACATGCTACCAGTTCCGTGGTCTAGTGGTAGCGTGTCGACTCTCAGACTCGGAGGCTCAGTCAAACCAAATGCAATTAAAAATGGTGCCTTCTTCCTGCTTGACAGTCAACTTAAAGTACAAATAAAGAGTGACACTTGGTGCTCTGCTTCAGTAGTGTTTTTATGCTTTAAAAAACAAAAAAGATTTCATTTACTTGAAATAAGGCCATTCAATAACCTTTAAAAAAAACAAGTGTTTATGGCTTATATTATGATTTAATTGCTTGCTTTTGTTACTTAGAATAAGTGCATACAGCTTATTTTAAGATTTAATTTCCTTGATTTGTTGCTTAGAATAAGTGTTTATAGCTCATTTTAAGATTAATATAGACCTACATATTTTTCTTATTTCAAGAAATCTAAGTAAGTAAAATTTTCTTACTGCACTGGCAGATATTTTCATTTGTTTCTAGTAAATTTACACTAATAACAAGTGTATTTTATCTCATATTAAGCAGACGTGTTTTTGCAGTGTTTAAACTTAAGTTTCCTCAATGGAGTTTTTGTTGATTTAAAGGGGACCAAGCCATTTTCTAACTATTTTTTTTTTTTTTTTTTTGATGGGTCAGTTTGACCCGATGAGTATTTCATGTCTACACGCCCCTATTCAAATGGCAAAGTTTTGCGATATAAAAATACGAGAGTATTTTACTACAAAGCAAAACAAAAACAAAAAAAAACATTCACCATGAGTGTGATCTATAGCAATTTTCAATTAGCAGCACCTGTTAGCACAAAATATTCAGGCTTCTACTAGAAAGCCTACTAGAATATCTGAACTTTTTGGCGGGATAATCAGAGGGACTTTCACAGTGTCAAGTGCAGGCAGAATCATTTAACGTGGGTTTGAATGGGATTGGTTGATTTGGTGCACAGCCACATCCCCAGTTATAAGTGGGTGTGCACACTTATGAAACCTATTGTTTCAGTTGTTTATTTTTACTACCCCTCTCCATTTTAACAAAAAAAAAAGATTTTTCAATTGAGTTGTACGTGTTGTAGGTTACATGTGATGGAAACAAAAAGTTAAGTTTTTGAACAGGGGTGTGTAGACTTTTTATAACCAGTGTAGAATAGGTTTCATACTGAAAAACCATTTTAAAGTAATTTATTTTTCAGTGTTTTTTAATTGAACTTTAAAGTGGTCAACTTGACCTGGGTCATGTCATAATCCAGTAAGAAACTGCAAAAAAAAAAAAAAAAAAAAAAAAAAAAAAAAAAAAAAATTATCTCATTAACACATAAAGTTTCACAACTAAAAAAAACTTTACATTTTATCATCATGCCAAAAATATAAGACAAAACATACGATGATGATCATAATATGACAGAATATAAATAAATAAATATATATATATATATTACACATACGCTAATTGTAAGTTACAGCTGGGACCCATTGACATTTTTACATTTACTTTTAGCAGTACTTCCTTTTCTTGCCACGTGATGGCGCTGTTGGTCTGTTTTTCAAATCTTTTCCTTCCTCTGACCTGCGCATCACGACCGTCGGCACGTTTATGCTGTTGTAATGTGTCAGAATGTCTTATTATTTTCCTTACATCTCGTAACGCAGTTTAATAGATATAGTGCATATAAAAATAATGTCTTGATATCATTTATCATAAGTAGGCTATACCAAATGCGACCTTGCATTTAGTTATCATGTGAAAACAAAATTGTGTACTAATCGTCAGGTTTAACCATATTGCTCCTTCCCTATAAATAAACATAAAATTGGAAATGTTTACGAATATGTAACATAATAAACATGTTTAATAGTGTAATAAAGACCTGCTTCACTTGCACATTTTTAAATGAGAAACATATCATAATAAATGACGGCATTTGTATGTGATAAAAGAAAATCTTCTGTGCTTAAAAAAAAATGCTAATTATACTCAGTATAGTGATGTTGAATGTTTTGTAAGGTTTTCAACTAATATTTCATTTTATCTTTATATCTAGATTTTATAATCACAATAATTATGATCACATTTAATGATTTTCTTAAGTAATATTTTTTTTTATATTTTATATATTTTCAGTGGTACATTTTGAAAGAATAAATTGATAAATGGTTGTTGCAAACCTCACAATAATTCTCTGTTGAAGCCTGTAGAATTGTGATTAAACTTGAACATAATATTGCGGGGATTAATATATTACGCGTATATTTTAAATTCCTTTTTTTTTTTTAAAACGGTATACATACATCTCAAAATGCTTGTAGCACCTAATTATACATAATGAACAAATCAAACCCAATGCAACATTTTTTCATTAGTCCCATAGACGTGCAGTGTAATTAGCTATAATTAAGCATCTACAGACTACAACCATTTTCTAATTTTCGGCATTAAAAATGTAAATGGCTAACCATGGAAATTAATTGTTTATATTAAGTCAAGGAAGTGTCATAAATGAACTGAATTTCTATTCCTTGGTATCATAAAAATGAAAAGCAATATCCATAAATGTGTGAATAAGAGGACAAAAGAGCATTGCCATTTGAAAATAAAGCTATTTTTTTTTATTGTCATTGCATTCAACATGATTAGATCAACTGTCATACGTAGTAAATTTCCCCGACAAACGCAAAAAAAAAAAAACATGAAAACCTCCCCACACATGGACACAAAATATGATTATTATCATTATTAATATCATTATCACACTTTGTATTTCAAATCGGACATCTTTGTATTTACACATGTGGAGTGGATAAGATTTCCCGTCGTAGTGCATGCACTCCCCCCCCCCCCCCCCCCCCCCCCACACACACACACACACACATTGTGTCTAGTATATTCGTGTCGGATATAAAATACAACTCACTGTACATTTACACATTTCCATCTTCCCTTATTTCACGTGTAAGTGCTTCATAAATAGATTCATTTCAAATGTGACATTTGTTTTTTTGTACACAAAAAGGAACCTTCCAGAAACGGAGTGCAAAGGGGAGGGGGGCAGGGGGGCTGTCAGGGGCGCCGTAAGAGGAGTGGTGAAGTCAGTGATGATGACTCGAAGGCAGCGGTTCGCAAATTGAAGTGCCTCAACCCTAACTTGGGTCTGAAAAATCTTTTGCAGCAGGCCGGATAAAACCGGACATGCTAAACCAATTACCGTAATGTCTTCAGTGAACAACCAGGACTAAACTTGGCTCCTTTTTGACTCTTCCCAGAGGTTGTTGCAAAGTCCTCCAAGACAGCTTTTGAAAATTCCGCCCCTAAACTCCATTTTATTTACTAAGTAGCGTGAAATTTGGTCGACATGTCTATCATGAGTAATCCCAGCAAAAGTCTCAAGAAGCCATCACTGAAAAGACACAGGAAGTCTGACATTTTGGCCATTTTAGCCTTTGATTACGGGGTCATTGGAGTTTTAAAAAATTTTTGAAGTCAGCCCACGGAGCTCGTTTCACTAAGCAAAATTAAATTTGGTTGGCCCGTCTACCATGAGTAGACTCACAAAAAAGGGTCAGGAAGTCTGCAATTTTGCTTCAAAGTGGCGATTTTAGGCTTATTTTGGCTTCCAGGGGTCCTGACACAAATTCCTCCAAGGGAGTTTTTAAAAATCAGCACCTGAAACCCGTTTCACTAAGCAACATGAGATTTAGTAGCCATGTCTATTATGAATAGACCCACAAAAAAAGTCTCAAGAAGCCTTGCTGGAAAAAATACAGCAAGTCTGCTATTTAGCTTCAAATCGGGTATTTTGGTTTACTCTTCCAAAAGAGTTTTTTAAAATCAGCCTTCGAAACCCGTTTCACTAAGCAACATGACATTTAGTAGCCATGTCTATCATGAATAGACCCACAAAAAAAGTCTCAAGAAGCCTTGCTGGAAAAGACACTGCAAGTTAGCTATTTAGCGCCAAAACAGGTATTTTGGTTTACTCTTCCAAGAGAGTTTTTAAAAATCAGCCCCTGAAACCCGTTTCACTAAGCAACATGAGATTTAGTAGCCATGTCTATTATGAATAGACCCACAAAAAAGTCTTAAGAAGCCTTGCTGGAAAAGACACAGCAAGTTAGCTATTTAGCGCCAAAACAGGTATTTTGGTTTACTCTTCCAAGAGAGTTTTTAAAAATCAGCCCATGAAACCCGTTTCACTAAGCAACATGAGATTTAGTAGCCATGTCTATTATGAATAGACCCACAAAAAAGTCTTAAGAAGCCTTGCTGGAAAAGACACAGCAAGTCTGTTATTGAGCTTCAAAGTAGGTATTTTTGTATCCTCCTCCAAGTTTCTTCAAAAATTCAGCCCCTTAAGCCTGATTCTTTTTGCAGTGTAGTCGAACTGGTTTCATTTGTGCCAGAGTGCAGATAGATATAAGATGTTGAGACAGTAAATCTGAGGGCTCTTCCCTGATTGGCCCAAGTAAGTATGTTGAAGCAATATATGTATCTCGACTGAGAGATAAGCTTTGTATTTCAGAGAGGAGTGAAGTTTTGCCTTGGTTGTTAGTAAGAAACGTTCTCAAAAGTCTTTGCTGCTTGAGCAAATCAAATCCGATCCGATGTCATTTTTAAGGGTAATGCTGTCTTGGAAAAACTTATAAAATGTTTGAGAAACTCTACTCTTAGGGAACATGACTGACAAGGGGGCCTTTGAAGATTTCTGTTATTTTGCCTCCCGCCCCCAGTCCCTGACGGCACCCTGGCATCAGGTCCCGAGCCCCTGAGTCAGTTGTGCGAGGTCATGTGACGCGACAAATGGTGGCGCTCTCGGAAGGACTCGTTACAGATAGGACACTTGAGTTTCTCCTCTCGCCGCCGCTTGACCAGGGGCTCCATGGCATACTCCTTCTTGTGGTGCGAGCGCATGTGGTACACCAGGTCCGAAGTCATGCGGAAGGAGGCGTTACACTTGGCGCACCAGTTCTGCGCCGGCAAGCACAGGGACGTGAATGAGGGCGGCAGGAGTGTGAGCGCCGAGGGCATCTGCAGCTGGACGGCGCCCGAGTTCTTGGGCCAGAAGGTGGCGGCTGCAGCGGCGGCGGCATACACGAAGGGACTCTGCTTGGCCACGCCGCCCGGTACGGGGCAGTTGGCGCCCAGTTCGGCACCCTGTAGCTTGGCGGCCAGGTGGTCAGCCTGGTAGAGGCGACTGGACGAGATGGTGTCTCCCACCGTCGGGTGGCAGTCCAGCAGCTTGGGCGGCATCACCAGCGGGGAGATCTGGGAGTAGGCGGATCGGACCGGTTGGCTGAATGCGCTCTTCCGCTCGCCGCCGCCCGCCTGGCTCACTGAGGTGAATGCGCTCGCCATGGGCGGAGTTTGGGGCGGCTGCGTCTCCGACAGAACCTGCCGGATGTTCAGGTGCTTGTCAGAGGGACTGCTGCTGGGACGGTCTTTGTTCTCGGAGTTGGCAGCTGACAAGCTTTTGCTTCCACCGTGGTTCTTGAGAGTCTGAACTGACTTCTTCACTTCGGTGAAGGCGCTGCACTTGGTCTCTGAGGAACCGGATGACAAAAGTGACCGGTGGTTCTCCTCCAAGCCGTACACTCCCCGGTAGTTCTGCGCCGACGTCGCCAGCTCCTCCTTGGACTTGGACTGCGGCAAGCCGGGTCGTCGGCACTCCCGGTCATCCACCGCGGAGAACTTTCTCTTCCCTGAGCTCTCGCTGCACACCTCCGCCTCCCTGTCGCTGAGCGGGCTGCCGGTCCGGTTGTTCTCCATGTCACGAGCCAGGTTGTGAAAGTCCGTGGAGGGTTTGCTGCCGTCGCCCTCGGAGCGGCCGTGTTTGGGGCTGCTCCTGGTGGGCGTCGTGTTGGGCCGGTCCGGGCTACGCTCCCTGCCGGGCTGCTCATCGGCTGCCGTCAGGCTCTGCAGTCGTTTGGTGCAGCGGAAGCGCAAGTGCGCCAAAAACGGGAACTCAAACTGGAACCTTTGGCTGCAGTCCGGACACGAGTGGTGGGATGAACCTTTTTTGGGGAGAAAGACACAATCATTACTTTCTAATGAGAGCTCATATTTTCACAGACCTAACTTGTAATTTCTCCTCAAACAAACGGCTTTCAACCTCCCAAATGGATTGCATTGACCACAAACAACCAGAAACAGAAACCTCAAACTGTAATTTAACTCTACCAGTTTTCTCTCTTGTTCTGCAAGAGATTTTTTGGTGGCTCCGTATCGCACCTTTGCCTTTGGCGGGCACCCTGGCGGCGGTAAGCATCAGCAATTCCACCAAATCCTTCCCGTACCACACCAGCAGCTCCTCGTCCTTCTCGATGCGCCGGAGCGAACGGTAGAAGAGTTGACCGTTCTTCACGTACGCCTCCAGATTCTGCTCGTCCTTGTCGCGGGCCGACTGCACCAGGCGCAGCCACATCAGGCCTTCCGACGTGCTGTTGGCTGCCGACGTGTCCACCTGACAAAGACGTCGGAGACACCGTATCGTTAGCGACGTCATTCGGGAAATGTACCTTTTTTAGTTGATGGTTTTGGGGAGGGAATCCTAGTTCCTGTTTATTCAAGTTTGGTTAAACGTGATACCCCGCTTATTTACATATCTTGGGGGGTCTTTACAAAAATGATTTTTCATTGAGATTAAGGCTGTGCATGAATCGCTGGCAACTCAAATTGAGTAGCACTAAAAACAAACGCCAAATCTGAACTTTCGCATTTGAGTCAGAACATGTCATATTGTCGTGAGAGAGGAACGTTTGGATGACACATTTGGCTATGGCAAATGTATCCACGTTGGGGAGTGGATATGCGTCAAAACTACATAGTTGCTACATTAAAAAGTCAAATATGTATTTACGGATTTTCGCTATTGGCAGTTGTGTTCTGTCACAAATAGCAGGCTATTATATTGTTCCAATAATAGCACATTTACATTTTCTTTTTCAAGTTTAAACTTTTTTTTTGCACATTTTTAGAAATGAATACATAATTTTATAAAATCTGAAGTGGAAATCCATTTTCAAACTTTGAGGTGTTGAGCACAAAAGGTTAAAAAAAAAAAAAAAAAAAAAAAAAAAAAGGAAAAATACATCACTTTAATAGTCCTCATTCAATATTACTACAGCAATTATTTAATTCTTCACTATGTATCCATCCATCCATCCATCCATTTTCTTGACCGCTTATTCCTCACAAGGGTCGCGGGGGCTGCTGGCGCCTATCTCAGCTGGCTCTGGGCAGTAGGCGGGGGACACCCTGGACTGGTTGCCAACCAATCGCAGGGCACACAGAGACGAACAACCATCCACACTCACAAGCACACCTAGGGACAATTCGGAGCGCCCAATTAACCTGCCATGCATGTCTTTGGAATGTGGGAGGAGACCGGAGTACCCGGAGAAGACCCACGCGGACACGGGGAGAACATGCAAACTCCACCCAGGAAGGTCCGAGCCTGGACTCGAACCGGAGACCTCAGAACTGGGAAGCGGACGTGCTAACCACTCGACTACCGTGCTGCCCCTCTTCACTATGTAATTTATTTTAAATATTTTTTTAAATTAATATGCGTTTCTATACATGTAAAATAACTTTAATTGCCTCATAACAAATGCAAGGGAATCTTAATTAATTATCTAAATAGTTTTAGTACATTTCTTCAGGAAAGAAAGTCTGTCTTCAGTTTCAGTTCGATTGTAATTATTTCAACTTTTTTAATTTTTTTATTTATAAACCTAACTACAAAAATATATATTGCATTTGGAGTACTTTACAAAGTCAATACGAAATGAAGAGTGGATTTTTACATTTTGTCAATGTCAGAACGAGAAACCATTTGTACGGTATTTGTGATCCACTTTTGATTCTGATTGGCAAAAATGCAATCAAGATAATATGGAATACTTTGTGATCACATTGCGCAGATTATTAAATGACTTATATTATCATGATAATAAAATTAGCTTGTGGTCCTTTTTTAAAAGAAAACAGAATAGATTCCTTTTTTTTTTTGCATTCACATTGCTAATTTATGTCGAAAGTAGATTTGGTTCTTTTTGGTCCATTTCATTTTCTGACGACTTCTCAGTATGAGAACAACACCGGATCTCGATATTGAAGCTGATCGCATCTTTTGTGTTCAATATGACACCATTTTTGCAGTTACTTGTATTCTCAATACATTAATAGACCTTTCATGTTTTTCCCCTAATATTTTGACCGGACTTGACTTAAATATCATGATTGATCTTTTTTATTTTATGTTGTCATAATATTGCAATAATATTAATAGTTACGCTGCGATTTTATCCTCTATTTAATTATTACATTTTCCCCTCCTTTCAGTTTCATCAGTCACAGATGAATTTTTCTTCTATTATGATATTTTCAACGTATCATGATAATTGTTTTTTTGCTAATATATTATTCATTACTGCATCTTTCATGATATCATCGCTGGTTAATTGTCAACATACCTTCATTCCCACACCTGTTTTCCACTGTCATGTTGTTGCCGTATTGCGAAATGAAAAATATCCAAATATCATGAGATGAGACGGCTTCATTGTGTTCCAGATTTTTTATTTTTTTTTTGATAGGTCGTTTTGTTTTGTTTTTCAGGATATTAATCATCACTATATCAATAATATCATAACTCGTGAGTTACTCTTTGATTCTCACCCCCCGGTGTTAAAATAAGTTTTCCATAAATGTGCATTATCGCCTGAACGTCATATCGAGATATCATTTCTGGCAAAAAATATCAAAAATACTGTTACATTCATATGGAAGTGTGCTGCCATATAGCAGGAAAAATAAAGCTTAATTTTTCATCATGATAAATTGGTAAATTTCACATTTTGTCATGATCATTAATGTGATCAATTTTCACGTGATAACATTTTAAGTCTGACTTCCGGTTCAGTTGACTGGGGGAGTCCTTTTTGTCTCAACGTTACTACCTACATAGCTTTGCTGCTCTTCTATGAAAAATAAATATAGTCGAGTATTTTGGAAGATTTAATAATAAAATGACCAACACGACCAGTCAGGTGAACCGGAAGGAATTGCTTCGTTTTGTTCAGACGCGGAAGCTGAAGTTTTTTTCGGTTTGTTTTTTTTATTAGTTTTTTTTAAGTTGAAGTTATAGTTGAGCGTTATCACTTCATACCTCAGCACATCTCATCAAATTAAACTGTGATTTATTTATTTTTTTAATCGTGCTTCCTTTTTTTTTTTGTTTTTTTTTGTGTTACCCGGAAGATGTAGGGAGCGGTGCGCTTGTCGGTGGCCTTGAGCGCGATGAAGGCGATGCTGTCGTACATGGACGTGTGGCTTAGCACGCACGGCCCGAAGATGGCGCTCTCGGGCACGTCGCAGGTGGTGTACACGCTGGTGAAGATGTCCGTCAGACACTGCTGCACCGCCTTGGCGTCGCCGTCCCACAGCTGCGACTTGTGCTGCGAGCTCGACTCCTCCATGGCCCAAACCCTGCATGCAACCGCACGGCCATTTAAAATCAATAAATACATAAATAAAACGAAACAATAAAATGCTCGTTTCCGCGGTCAAGGGTTCCACAGAAAATAGAAAAAAAATTACATATAATTAAGCAGTTTTATTTCTATTCGTGATTAAAATGTTCATAAAAACAATGATAATCATAAGCTATATAAGCGCTTTTCAGTATAGACCCAGACGGCTTTTTCTCTCTCTTTTTTTTTTCCCAGATTAAGACAAATAAACGTCATGACAATTTCAACCGCATCACGCATTGTCATTAATGAATGGATGTATTTAGTCTTTTTACCCCATACAGTATTCAACATTAATTTACAGTATTATTACTGTCAAAGCTATTGTTTTCTATTTTTGTATACGTTTTAAAAAATCAAAATACACACATTTGCAAACAAACAATAGGCCACAAATTTATATTTGCTTCACATGTGTTGCAAATATAATAATAATAATAATAATAATAATAATAATAATAATAATAATAATAATAATAATAATAATAATAAATGATAGCGCTGTTTTCTGCATTGGAGGCCCACACATCAGAACACATTTTAGGACAAGACAAACATATAATATTGCATATGGCGTGAAATTCAATTGCCAATAGTTGCTGTTAATGACATCCTGGTTGTATATATTTTTTTTTTGCAAGGGAACAAAACATTTTAAAATTACATTCCCGAATCCTTTTCTATTTTAATTGTAATGTTTTTATGAATAAAGTACGAGGTTCCGTGCGGTATTACAAAAGCACGTCCGAGATATTAATTATTTTATAATAACAAAAACAATACATCTTAATCCCGATTCCGTCATAAAGTCATCCATTCTCTCTCTCTCTTTTTTTTGATCCGCTTTTCCTCGCTTCTTATATACACCAGCCTCATTTGCATAATCCGCCACTTTCCACCCGGCATGTGAGAGAGTAATTAAAGCAGCACGAGCGCTTCATTATTATGATGATGATTTATTTCTTTTTCTCTCTCTCTCTCCCTCAGCGTAAACCCCTCGCGTAAACTCGCACCTGACGCACAATTAAAATGTCAAAAAAAAAAGAGTTTTTTCACGTTTCAAACGAAACAAACGAAAAAAGACGCTTTATTTATTTGGCTCCATATTTAAATGGAATCTCATTTGAATTGCAAGTGCAAAAAGAATGCGGTTCTGTGACATTTTACGCGGAAAATAATGTTGATTTGAAATGCAATGCAGAAGGCAATAAAAAATTCTTAAAAAAAAAAAAAGCTTATAAATGTAACAATCTTCGCCAGCTTTGACAACAAATATAGTAAAAAAAAAAAAAAGAAAAGAAAAGAAACCAGATTTGCGATTTCAAATGCACACGCACGGAACCTCATTGTGTGTCTCGTCTATTCTACAAAAGCTTCCCCCGGTGCAGCGCGACCGCGCTCGGCTTCATCAGTCTCGGGTTGGTCGGTGTTCGGGGGCGAGCCGGACTACCGTTCGGCCCATCTGCCAACATAACAGCAGGCTTTTAAACCCCACCTCCAACTCGAACCAACCCCTCTCTAACCCCCATTATCATCACATTAATATCATTATTCTCAATATTATTATTATTGTTCTAATTGTGTTGTTGTCTTCCGCCCCTACCTCTTGCGCAGAATCGGAACCAAATAATCCACAAGCGACGAATGAGAAAGTAGAAAAGCCCGCAAAAAAAAAAAAGGGGGGCAAGAGTCGAATGTTGCGGTCGCTTCCTCAATCAATGTGTCAGAAGCAGGACGCGTCCCGCTCCGGTCCGGTCCGGTGGTGCGCGCGCCGTCGACGTGTTCCGGTGCTGCTTGTGGACGACTCGCGGGGAGACACGCGCGTTTTGTTGGCCGCACATAATCTCCCCCAATGAGGCGTGTCACTCCACGTCTCCTCCTTTTAACTCTTCACTGGCCGACCGCCGCTTGGCGACTCTTATTATGGGACCCCCTCCCTCCACCACCGCCCATCAACCTCCCACCCCTCATTATTATTATAATTCTCATCAAAAGCCTTGATGCTTACTAACCCACTTTGGGGAAATCAAATTTTGAGTCTAATTTCACCCGGGAAATGTCTTATTGCTCCTATTTATTTTCCATACACTGTCATAATTAATACAGAGCTTAAATAGACCTTTTATCAAGTTATAACAACCTGGTTGTCCACCAGCGGAAAGGAAGCCGACTCGGGTGGCTCGTCAGCCGGGCATCACTTCCAACGGGACTGCACATGGAGGAGGCGCTAACTCGCTTCTATCTCTCGAGTCAGCCATTACACATTTCATTAGGTCAAAGTGCCGAGTAAGTCTTGTTCTATCAAGGCTTCTCCCCGCTCCAGGTTCCGTATCCCAACACCGACCCAGCCCGTGAGCCTGAGCAGCTAGCCGGCTCAGGGGACTCCTCAAGCGGCCTGACTTGGCTCAGCTTCCCACGGGACGGGAGTACAGTAATGGCGGCGGCTAACTGCCCTGTACTGTTCATTTGTTTTCACATGATAACGAACAGACCCAATTGACATTCGATCACGCCCAATTTGCCTCAAGTCACAACAATTTCCAACCTCAAGTTTCCAGACGTGATCCGGCTGCCAGATCTCGGGGTCGCCTGCGGATGACGTCACGCTACAGATTGTCTGGAAATTGTCCGTAATTGTTCAAAATAACAAAATGTATGGACTTAAATCGTAAATATACCTAAAAATTTAAAAGCATGATACTTTAAGAGTGAAAAATAGACTGAAGCGCCTTCGGGCTGGCCGGTGTCGGTCTAAGTGTTACGGGCTGCCAGATTGTAAATCGGGGTCGCCTGCATATGACGTCACGCTACAGGATTGTTTGGAAATTGCCCGTTTACAATTATTCAACATACCACAATTTATGGACTAAAATTGTAACAATGTAAATAAACCTAAAAATATAAAAGCATGATATTTTTAGAGTGGAAAAAAATAGACTGAAGCGCCTTCGAGCTTGCCAGTGACGTCAATACAGCGGCGCTAACGAAGTTAGCTTCGGTTTCTTTCTTTTTTTAGCTTTTCACAATTCTTATGGGTTTATTTACGTTTTTACAATTTCAGTCTGTACATTTCGTTATGTAATTTACATCTTTAATATTATCTTTCCAATGTTTGACGTCAACTGGATAATTTCCAGCCAATCCTGTCGCGGGACATGTTCGTTGCAGGCGACCCCGTTACGATCAGGCAGCCCGATCACATCTGGTACCGACACCGGCATGGAAGGAGGTTCTGCAGGAGGCCAAGTTGTGTTGGTCCTTAATCGTGAATATAAATTGATCTTTACCTACGATCGATCAATATGCCCCAACCTTCCTCACCCAATAGAACAGACTGGCCGGTTCTGCGAGGAGGATCCGACTCGGACGCTCCTCAGTTCTGCATCTCGACAGTTCCCTGCTCTTAGTGCTCTATATATATTTATTTTCATCTATCAAGTAAATATTGAAGCAAATTGAGCGTTTACGACCTTTTATTACACACATCGATGCTCTATAATTGCCAAACAACCTTCTCCTCTCCCTCCCCAGGTTCCACCTCCGCGAGCCGCAGCCGACTCGGGAGGCTCCCTGCGCGGCCTTGCTCTTCTCAGCATCCCGCCGGAAATGGTGGAAGCGGTGGTCTGCTCTCCAGGCAATACCTCGAGGCGCACTTAGGGGGCGCCAGAGTATAATGCTCCCGGCTGTGGCAGGCGAGTGAGGCTTTTTTTTTTTTTTACCTTGATGTCAAGTGCATGATTCATAAGCACTTTTAAAGGCAGGAATATGATGACAAATTGATGATGGTATTAAAGTGTAATCACACACTTTTTTAGCTCAATAATTTCCACTCAAGATCCACTTGAGGCGACTAATGATACAATTTGAAGATGTCTCGTCCTTTTAGGTGTTTGCCCTTGTGCTCCGTCATAAATCCATCAGATCAATGGCGGCGCCGCATAAACAAATAAGACCTTCATCTTTTCTGATTATTCTAAATAAATCAAAAATGGCCAAACAAACGCGAATGCTCCCGAAAGCGTGCTCGTGTGGTTTTAATTAACTGCTGCACAAAAAAAAAATAAAAAATAAAAAATCCTAGTTCATGTACCCACATTCTGTTTCATTTTTTATGATATATTTATTATGAAATAGTAAAACAGTCTTTTTCAACATAAAGTAATTATGAATCTGATTATATTCACCCTGGCCTTTGGAGTTTTTTTTTTGGTTTTTTTTCGCAGAGATAAAATGTAATCGGCCTAACCGTGTCAATGTCATGAAATCGGATGTGGGGTGTAGAAGGAACATTATTACGAGTATACAATACGTAATAGTAATACAATAATGTAAAATATAAGCACACACATTGCAACACAAAAATACACCCACACAACAACACACATACACACACTATCTCGCGCACAAACATAAAACATACACAAAACAACATGTTAACAACACGCAAGAAAACGTTCAAAAACGCAAACACACTAGTGTAGCGTACGTACAATGAAACACAAAAGTGCATACACAATATGTACACACATATACAACACACTCACACGACACTGAGTACAACACAGAAACACATAAAACACACAAACTCAAAGAAAACATAAAAACACACATCCAACACAAACCCACACACGCTCTTTTTTTTTTTTTTTGCAGTTTCCCTACTTTGATGTTTAAGATCATCAAAAAAATCTAAATAAGAGATAAAATTAACAAAAGTCAACATTAAATGGTGATTTGAATTATGAAAGCAAAATAAATAAATAAATCATGCTTCCACCAATCACGGCAAGTCGTCCATGTCGTGGAGTCTGAAAGCAGCCCCAGACCAATCAATATACACACACGGACATGCACCAGCATGTTTCACTCTTGCTGTGATGTTCTTTTTTGCAATTTTTTTTAATGCACGATTGATAACCACTCCATACTTGGAAAGTGCTGTACTAGGGAAATTCCAGTCGCAATGCAGCAAACATGTCCATGTCAAAATTTAGCAGTATTAAATGTAATAAAAATGCATATATTTGTGGAGACTAGGATCAATTTCAAAAAGCTGCACATTTTCACATTACTTCATGTTAAAAATTAGATCGCTCTTAATATGTAAAGAAAAATGCACTGAGCCGTCACCAACGTCTTACAAATGCATTTATGCCATCTAGTGGCAGAAAAATGACCTCAACACAAATCAATATTACACTCGTTTTTTGTTTACAGTACACTACAGCTGGTCTTCTTCGGGTGCTCTGGTCTCCTCCCACATTCCAAAGACATGCATGGCAGGTTAATTGGACGCTCCGAATTATCCCTAGGTGTGCTTGTGAGCGTGGATGGTTGTTTGTCTCTGTGTGCCCTGCGGTTGGCTGGCAACCAGTCCAGGGTGTCCCCCGCCTACTGCCCAGAGCCAGCTGAGATAGGCGCCAGCACCCCCCGCGACCCTTGTGAGGAATAAGCGGTCAAGAAAATGGATGGATGGATACACTACATCTTTTTAAATTGAACTGAAATTTTATTATTATGAAACCAATGACTAAAAGATGCAGCCATATTTCTACTCGCTTAACATTTTTTCCCCCCACTTTTACGTTAACAAGAGTATGAAAACTTGGGGAAAATACTATTTTATTGTACATTTAGAACAGATATGAATTTGTGATTAATTGTGAGTTAACTATTGAAGTCATGTGATTAATTACGTTTAAAATTTTAATTGACTGACAAAAAGTTCAACTTGCACCTTGTCAATACACAGAACAGAATCATTTTTTTTGCAACACACTCAAAAATGCACATACGCACATAAAGACAACTCACACATATATTTACTACGCACACCAACACACAAACAACAGTATACTTATTATTATTATTATTTACACTACACACAAAACATATTTATGCAACACACATAACAAACACACAACACATACAAAACCATCCTTAAAACAGGGACACACATGGAGCATGTAGCGGCCTTACACAATCAATTAGTCGTGTACTAATTGAACCAAATGTGTACAATTACGAATCAATGAATTAATGAGTTCAATTTAAAAGCAAAGGCTTGCGTTTGTTGCGCGTACAAACAAGGATGAAGTCGTCAAGAGTGACTGGCAGTCGTGTCAGGCAAATAATACAAATACCTCAGAGAGGGAGGAAAAAAAAAAGATTAAAAAAAAAAAAGATGAATTAATAGTGATCCCCCCCAACCCCCCGCCCCATTTAAAGCGCCAATTTATCCAAAAAAGGGGGGAACGTGGCCAAGAAATATTGTGTAGGGCACATATGGCACTTCAGCTGCCATATGTGCCACTTTTCACTCAAATTTGGCAAAGATGTCCGTGATGGTCAGCGGCGACTGCCAAAAACACAACCGGGCCCAGTACGGTGGGGTGGGGGGAGGGGCGGAGAGGGGGGGCGCTTGAGGAGTGAGGAAGGCTGGCAAGGGTTGATATCACCACAGAAGAAGAAGACGACGATGGTAGGAAGGGGGTGGGAATGAAAGATGGTCACATGGTGGGCCAACAACCTACATACAGCAGGACTGCACAAATGCCACACAAATACACGCATACACAAATGCATTATATATATATATATATATAACACGCACTCAAACATACACAGCATACAAAAAAATAAAATAGAAATAAATAAAAAATAATAAATAAATACATTAAATTAAAATAACATATATATATATATATATATATATATATATATATATATATATATATATAAACAGCTAGCCATTTTGGTGCCCTAAGCATAAATGTTTTGTGGTAAAACACTCAGTCCGCACACCCCATCACCCCTCCCCTGGTAGAAATGAACAATATCTGAGTATTTGTCAGTTTTGCTTTATTAAACAAAATAACTTGTAAGTAGGGCTGGGTTTGAAATATCGATATATCGCTATCATATCGATACACCTTTTCATATCCCAATATCGATACATAAAACCATGTATCAATATATCGACCCCCCCATTTTTGTCAATTTATTTACACAGCCTGTGCTGTGGTTGTAATTTATTTAAATGATTATTTATTGTTTTTATCAGGCCATGTTAAATGAAACAGATTAATGTAACTGCAATGGATTCAATTCCTAATGTAAATATTCATATTCTTACTAATGCATTAAATTAGAGCAAGAAGTTTCTACTCTTTGCAGCATTGGTACTTTTGACTGTCTAAAATATGTGCTGCATGAATTCCTCAACTGAATCGAAAATCGTTGTGAATCATGAATTGAATCGGGCCCTTGTGAATCGAATTAAATCAATTCTGGAAATCTGAATCGATACCCAGCCCTACTTCTAAGTGTCAATATTGAAGTTTTAAAAATGTTCACAAAAATAAGTGATAAATAATAAGTCTTTCTAAAACTAACAATGACACCAAATACTCAAATAAATAAAGCTAAATGAATTAAAATAAAACTCAATGCCACTACTATCAACAAATAAACATCTGGAAATAAAGAAAGTGCAAGCAAGTTAGTAGAGGCCCTACAGAGGCACATGTCTACATTTCTGGGCTGCAAAATCGGCTATCAGGTCATCATATGACAGCTTTTGTGCAATTTCCGCATTTATGTTAGGGTATGAAATGCTCCTTGAACATATTGAAGCATTGATCCTGTATTCAGAAATACAAGACAATATTCAGGGATTCTACAATGAAAGATGGTTTTGAACCAACCATGGTACAAACATTTTCTAAATTGATTAGGATTATGGTATTGTGCAGGCCTATATTTAAAACACAGGTACATGAAAATTTTAATAATCTACCTTTTTAAAGAAGGACTGATAGGGCACTATGTAAAAATTCTGGACATAATGTTAAAACTATGAATATGAAATGAGGAAATCTACTTAGCCTTAAGCTGATGATTATTATTATTTTCAAATTACACTTTCACCAGTACATGCCGCTCTTGGCCGTTCCATATGAAACAATATTGTCTCGTCACATTCCATTTAACATACCGTATAATGAACGTGCTGGTCACAACCATTCCACTGCGGCGATTTGGAGTGTTTTTTTTTTTTTTTTTTTTTTTGCTAACTGTGGTCATGTAAACGTAGCTGCTACAAAATAAACAAATTGTCATTGTCATACCTGCAAGTGACGCGTGAGCATCATCTCATTGTTTTTTCTTTTCCGCCGATTGAAGCATAAAGTATACCCCACCCCCTCCCCCTTTCCCTAGTAGTTTGTTTAGTTGGAGCAAAAGTGCACCCCGCTACCCTCCCCCTTTCCCTAATAGGAACAAACTACTAGGGGAGGGGGGGCACCAACGTAGACCAGCGATACCGCTCGTCGAGTAAATAATGCTACGTTAGTTTTTGTATTTATTAACATGCTTTACAAGCTTTTATTTTAAATATTAGACACTGATATTATAATTAATAATATGATTATTTTTACGGGCTTGATTTGTTTTTTGGTGCCCCCTTAGGCAGTTGGTGCCCTACGCGCAGTGCGTGGTAAGCGTATGCGGAGCGCCGTGTCTGTATATATATATATATATATATATATATATATATATATATATATATATATATATATATATATATATATATATAAGTTCGAATCTGTAAGTTCAAGGTAAAAAAAAAATAAAATAACCCATTGTCCTCTTTTTGACTTCCTTTCTTTCCTCAAACCCGAACCTCCATCCATTCCCGCGCATCCCATCTTTCCCAGTCCAGCTGCCAGAGCGGCTCAAGGCTGAGGGGTGCGCTGAGGCACCGTGGCAACACTTTAATGTCTCCAACCCTTTCTGGCCTCGGGGCGTCCTCCATAAAACACACAAAAACACACGCGCGCGTGCACACCCACCCCAAACGCGCACGTCTGCCTATGTCGGGACCGCCCATCGCTCGTCTTGCACAAGTGGGCAGATTCACTCTGACTGCGTTTCAAAGTTTGTTCGTCCATGTCTCGTAAGGGGGACAGACACCAAGTGGTGGCAAGTAACCAAGTACAAATACTTGAGTAGATCTTCAAGGGGCAACATCCGTGTAACCTGAAGTCCTTCGTCCAAAGTCGAAGGACTTTAGGTCAAGCTTTCAAAATAAAAGCTTGTGCCACTTCCAGCACACTATTTGGCCCTCTAATAACTTGTTTTGTGCAGTCACACTCAAAGTATTTGGTGCAACTTTATTGAGTGCGACTGTTAAATAAGTCACGACATGACCCAAGAAAGTCTGCTGAAATTGTTATTCTATTGTTAGATTTTATTTTGAAAGTCCGACTTTTTAACAGGATGTTTCCCAAGTGTTGCAGAGCAGACCAAACCGGTCTGAACCCATTTGACAAAGTTTATGAAACAACGCTGTACATGGAGATAACTTTACTTCTTTTCTTTTTTTTTGGTTGGGTTTTTTTGTTTTTTTGTTTTTTTTGTTTTTACTTTTTCAAAACAGAAATGTGTACTTTCTACTCCTTACTTTGTTGAAGTAGCTTTGTTGTTTTTCCAAACTTCTTGAATGACAACCAATGTTATTTTAGTGAACTAAAACTGAACGAAAAAAACTGAAAAAAAATAAAATAATAATAATTCGTTCACAAAAATAAAATACAAATGAAAATCCTTATTTAAAAAAAATAATAAAAATAAATAAAATAATAAAACGAAAACTAACTGAAACTACATTTTATGTTTACAAAACTAACTAAAACTATAATTATAGTAAAAATGTCCTTTTGTTTTCATCTTTGGTAATTAATTTAATGCACGAGCCTTTGGGGATGATTTTGAATGTGATTTTTAAGTCGATTTATTTTGATATTAACCGGAATAAGGACGTTTGAAAGTGTGTCACACGGAAGTGACATCATCAAGCAGCAGCCAATAGAAAAGCACCTTCAGATGACATCACTGCCATGCTGTTTTTTTTTTTTTTGTTTTTTTAAATATTGCACACAACTAATACACATTTAAAAAAAAACTAAATAAAAAAAACCTAATACTGAAACTAAAAAAAAAAAAACTAAAACTAAGCATTTATTAAATAACTAAAACTAATAAAAACTAACAGAACTTCCCTGAAAACTAATTAAAATTAACTTTAAAAAAAAAACAACCTCAAATGAAATCAAAAATCAAATGAAAATGAAAAATTCCCAAACTATAATAATAGGTGATGACAACACAACATTAAAAAGGCAGAACCTGAGCTGACAAAAAGACAACAGAACTTGTTGGGTTTTTGAGTTGTGTTGACAGATATACCCCCAAAGGTTGAGCTTTTTTTT
>NC_135415.1:12178102-12215602 GCF_051991245.1 Festucalex cinctus | reverse complement strand
TTGATTAACCTGTGGTGTGTTTAAAAAATAAAAATAAAAAATCGATTGTCCTGCGGTGTGGGGTGTGCTCAGACTATTATCTAGTATAGTTTGAGATTTGTTCATTGATTATTCTATGATGTGAGGAGGCTGGAGTTTGATTACCCTCCAGTGTGTATTGATTGATTATCTTGTGTGTTAAACTTGATTATCTAGTGGTGTGGTTTGGGTGTGTTGATTGATCTTGCTATCATGCAGGTGTGGTAAAATTGATTATTCTGTGCTATGGAATGTGTAAAGAAGGACCATCCCGTAATGTGCCGTGTGCTGAGCTCAATAATCTGTGTCAGGTGTGTTGATTGAGGAGTGTATTAAGATTGATTATCCTGCGGTGTGGAGTGCGTCTGTTATCGAGTATAGTTTGAGATTTGTTAATTGATTATCCTATAATGTGAGAAGAGTTGAGTTTGATTACCCTCCAGCGTGTACTGATTGATTATCTTGTGTGTTAAACTTGATTATCTTGTGGTGTGGTGTGGGGTGTGTTGATTGATCTTGCTGTAAGTGCAGGTGTGGTAAAATTGATTATCCTGTGCTATCGAGTGTGTAAAGAAGGACCATCCTGTAATGTACCGTGTGTTGAGCTCAATAATCTGTGTGAGGTGTGTTGATTGATAATCTTGTGTTGAGGAGTGTGTTAAGATTGATTATCCTGCGGTGTGCGTGCGCGGGCGTTGGGGTGCGTGGGTGCGTCTGTGTGTGTTTTTATCGATTAACCTGTGTAGTGTGGGGTTTGTTAAACGTGTTTATCCTAGTGTGTGAGGTGTATTGGATGATTATCATGTGGTGTGGGGTGTGTTAAGTCCATTATCCATTAGTTTGGGGTATGTTAATGGAGTATCCTGTAGTGTGGGGAAAGTTGAGATCGATTACCCAGGCTGTTGTTCGATTATCCCGTCTTGAGCTTGATTATCTTGTAGTGTGGCGGATATGAACAATTCTAAATTCAAAAATGGCTCCAAACAATACTAGATTATTAAAATAGTTGTTGATTAATTTTTGATCATCGATTACTTGGTGATTATTTTTCATTTTTTTTTTACATTTTTTTTATTGAACTTTTCCGTCACATAGGATACATAAACATAGCACTTTTAGGCTGTAGACAATCTCAATGTAATATCATAGGTGACAATTAAGAAAAAAAGGCCCTAACAACACGCACACACACCCAAAATAAAACAAAACAAAACAAAAAAAACAGTACCTCGACAAGTGTGTATCCAATCACAAAAACAGTGAATAGGCCCACTGTATTGGTTCGTGCCACACAACTCAACTCAGCTGTAAATGAATTAAAAGACAGGAAAGAAGCCTTATTACACATAAAAAAAAAAAGAATTGCATGCAATCACATAACAGAAACATAGTCCAGTACGGTGGGGGGGAACGGCCGTCATTTAACTGAATCAAGCAAGGCAATCAATCAGAGATATCAGGGAGATTCAGTTTCCTAACATATGAAAGAAAATGTGTCCATCTAACATTGAATACCCTAACAGAGTCCCTAAGCGTGAATCGGATCTCCTCCAAATGTAAACAGTGCAAGACGGATTTAACCCACATAGCATGAGATGGAGGAGTTGATGATTTCCATCTAAGTAGGATCATTCGTCTTGCCAATAAAGTAACAAACGCAATCATGTCTTGATTAATTTTGGATAATGTTAGTGCTGTTAAGGATGTTCCAAATAATGCAACAAAAGGATCTGTTTTGACCAGCGAACCACACACTTTTGAAATTGTATGGAAAACGTACACCCAAAAGCTATGCAAAGACGGGCAAGACCAGAACATGTGAGTGTGATTGGCCGAGGATTGATTACACCGTGCACAATTTGAGTTAACATTGTCGTATATTTTAGATAACCTGTACTTTGTCCAGTGAGCCCTATGTACAATTGTGCACTGAATAAGAGCATGTCCGAGGAAGCATGTACTCGTTTAAGTGCAGATCCCCAGGAGTGTATCCGGGATATCCTCACCCAATTCCTGCTCCCACAACAATTTAATGCTAGCCAAAGAAGTATTACTCAAATCACAGATCTGACCATAGATAATTGATAAGATACCTCTAAGCGAAGGAAGAGGGACAAGAAAAGTGTCCAATGCCATCTCATTAGGCAGAGTAGGGAAAGAGGTGCTCAAACTATGGGCAAAACTGCGGATCTGCAGGAATCTAAAGAAATTATTACGAGATATATGAAATTTGTCAACCAGTTGTTCAAAAGTCGCAAAAGTATTATCTATGTAGAGATCCCTAAGTCGACAAGCAACCCCTGTTAGACCAGAGAGAAAAAGCGTTATCGACCATGGATGGTTGAAAGGACGGGTTCGAAGCAATTGGTGTCGAAAAGGAAATGGCCTGAAAACCAAAGTGGCGCCTGAATTGGTTCCAGATTTTAAGCGTCACTCGGACACAAGTATTTTGTGTAAATGATGCATTAAGCAATTAATTTTGACAGATCTAATCACAATGAGAAAACGTCAAATCATTTTACATTTATGACTTAAACATGACACAAACATAAATCAAAAAAGGAATTAAAAAAGATAGATTTTTTTCTGCTATTTTTAGACTTGTAAAACCACATTTTTTGTTAAAATATATCACAGAAATAAATGTTTTTACATGAGTCATGATAAACTTGAATGAATATAAGTAACAAATCAACTTTGTTATATTAGCTAGTAAAATCAAAAAGCCTCCTAGTAATACTTTTTTTTTTTTTTTTTTTTTTGGGACATCTTGAATTGTTTTGGTGTCCGTTGTGGGCCAGAACTGCGAGCTGACACACTTTCCCGTCATATTTTCCCATCATACGGCTGACGGGATTGGAAAACGAGTCAATCCGGAGGGGATTGGGGGCCTGTTGGGGTGGCTTTAATGGGGGCCAGCAAGGTCAGGTGGCACGGGGGTTCTGCGCGCTCACCATCCCGGGACACGCCGACAGTCACCAGGGATCCTTTAACTTCTGACCCTGGCCGACATGGATAGCGCCGTCTGATGATAATCGCGACAATTCCCGCCCCCTTTTCCCCTCCCCTGAGTCTTAACGAATTCTGCAATTTGCCCCGTGGCACTCGGGACCCTCTCTAGGGGGGGGTCGGGCCTCCCGCACTCGGGTCCACCGCGACCTCATTCCGGGACAGATTTCACAGCAGATTTACCTGACGTGCCGCCGTCCTTCCTTCCCGTCATGCCACCCTGCCGTTTGTCTCCTTTGTCCCACTAAATGAGGCACAGGGCGGCCAAGGATGTGTTAGCGGGAAGGACGCCGAACCCGGGACCTGCTCCCGCTTTTAATTGGCCGCATATTCTCGACCTCCTCCAAGGAAAGTGTGTCAGAAAGGGGAAGCCTGGGAGTGGATGGGTGAGGCGGGAGATGTGAATTCTTGCCGCGTTAGAAAAATCACCATTCAACAGTTGGAAAAAATAAATAAATCAGCCGCCAAACCTAGTTTCGATTAGCAGCATGAAATTTGGTAGAAATGTCAATCATGAGGAGACCCACAAAAAAGTCTCAAGAAGCCATGTTTGAAAAGATACTCTCAGTCTGCATTTTGGTTTGAAGTGGCAGCCATTTTAGGGTCATTTTGGCCATTTCCAGTGGTCCTTCAAAATAATTTTCAAAAATTCAGCCTCCAAAGCAGGATTGTCTTAGCAAAATGAAATTTGGTAGAAATGTCTATGATGAGTAGATCATCAAAAAAGTCTCAGGAAGCCATGCCCCAAAAGACATAGGCCATTTTGTTTTGAAGCAGCCATTTCAGGGTCATTTTGGCCAATTCCAGTGGTCCTTCAAAAGAATTTTCAAAAATTCAGCCCCCATGCAGGATTGTCTTAGCAAAATGAAATTTGGTAGAAATGTCTATCATGAGTAGATCATCAAAAAAGTCTCAGGAAGCCATGCCCCAAAAGACACAGACATTCAACCATTTTGTTTCAAAGCAGCCATTTATTTCAGGGTCATTTTGGCCAATTCCAGTGGTCCTTCAAAAGAATTTTCAAAAATTCAGCCCCCAAAGCAGGATTGTCTTAGCAAAATGAAATATGGTAGAAATGTCTATCATGAGTAGATCATCAAAAAAGTCTCAGGAAGCCATGCCCCAAAAGACACAGGCATCCAACCATTTTGTTTTGAAGCAGCCATTTCAGGGTCATTTTGGCCAATTCCAGTGGTCCTTCAAAAGAATTTTCAAAAATTCAGCCCCCAAAGCAGGATTGTCTTAGCAAAATGAAATATGGTAAAAATGTCTATCATGAGTAGATCATCAAAAAAGTCTCAGGAAGCCATGCCCCAAAAGACACAGACATTCAACCATTTTGTTTCAAAGCAGCCACTTATTTCAGGGTCATTTTGGCCAATTCCAGTGGTCCTTCAAAGAATTTTCAAAAATTCAGCCCCCAAAGCAGGATTGTCTTAGCAAAATGAAATATGGTAGAAATGTCTATCATGAGTAGATCATCAAAAAAGTCTCAGGAAGCCATGCCCCAAAAGACACAGGCATCCAACCATTTTGTTTTGAAGCAGCCATTTCAGGGTCATTTTGGCCAATTCCAGTGGTCCTTCAAAAGAATTTTCAAAAATTCAGCCCCCATGCAGGATTGTCTTAGCAAAATGAAATTTGGTAGAAATGTCTATCATGAGTAGATCATCAAAAAAGTCTCAGGAAGCCATGCCCCAAAAGACACAGACATTCAACCATTTTGTTTCAAAGCAGCCATTTATTTCAGGGTCATTTTGGCCAATTCCAGTGGTCCTTCAAAAGAATTTTCAAAAATTCAGCCCCCAAAGCAGGATTGTCTTAGCAAAATGAAATATGGTAGAAATGTCTATCATGAGTAGATCATCAAAAAAGTCTCAGGAAGCCATGCCCCAAAAGACACAGGCATCCAACCATTTTGTTTTGAAGCAGCCATTTCAGGGTCATTTTGGCCAATTCCAGTGGTCCTTCAAAGAATTTTCAAAAATTCAGCCCCCAAAGCAGGATTGTCTTAGCAAAATGAAATATGGTAGAAATGTCTATCATGAGTAGATCATCAAAAAAGTCTCAGGAAGCCATGCCCCAAAAGACACAGGCATCCAACCATTTTGTTTTGAAGCAGCCATTTCAGGGTCATTTTGGCCAATTCCAGTGGTCCTTCAAAAGAATTTTCAAAAATTCAGCCCCCAAAGCAGGATTGTCTTAGCAAAATGAAATATGGTAGAAATGTCTATCATGAGTAGATCATCAAAAAAGTCTCAGGAAGCCATGCCCCAAAAGACACAGACATTCAACCATTTTGTTTCAAAGCAGCCACTTATTTCAGGGTCATTTTGGCCAATTCCAGTGGTCCTTCAAAGAATTTTCAAAAATTCAGCCCCCAAAGCAGGATTGTCTTAGCAAAATGAAATATGGTAGAAATGTCTATCATGAGTAGATCATCAAAAAAGTCTCAGGAAGCCATGCCCCAAAAGACACAGGCATCCAACCATTTTGTTTTGAAGCAGCCATTTCAGGGTCATTTTGGCCAATTCCAGTGGTCCTTCAAAGAATTTTCAAAAATTTAGCCCCCAAAGCAGGATTGTCTTAACAATTTTTAATTTCATTACTAAGCCAGTGTCACTTAGCAACATAGAATTTGTTGGCATATCTATCCCCATTAGAGAATCTAAAGAAAGAATGCCTGTAAAAGACTGCATTCTGCAATATTGATTTGAAGCAGCCATTTCCGACTCATTCTGGATGTCACCAGCAGCCTATTGAAGGTGGACTTGTTCTGTAGATTTGCTCTTGATTGATACCAAATCTGAAGCACGTAGACTAAACATATTGTGAAATATTTTAGTTTAATCGTGAAGCCTGGCAGTGAAGTTAGATGACTCATCAGAAACCACAACAATTACCCTGTCGAGCAGTTTGGAAAAGAAAAAAGAAAAAAAAAAAAAAAAAAAATCTGTTGAGTTTTGATTGATTTCTATGCTGACAAAAATTGGCAAGCTGATTCCAAAATTGCAGTCGTTTTTTTCCCCCTCTCCACAGCATGTCCTCCAAATAAGAAAAACTCCATTAATTGTCTGCCTGTACTAAGACTGTAGTAAGACTTGCTTTCTATTCTTTCCATTTCCTGTGGGCTAAATTGTTTCAAAATCCACACAAAAATGGCGTTTGAGTGGCATCTTGGCAAAAATTGTGTTCAACAAGTTTGTCGAGGATGTTTTCGAACTTCATAATGTGACAAATCAATACAATTTTACATACAATCATTTTGAAAAAAGTTCCTGCTCTACATCATCAGAGAAAGCCTTAAAAGAGTGCGGAACGCTAAAGTTGGAGCCCGTCGGACGCTCGCTTGTCTCACTCGTGTCCTCCATCAGCTAACGAGCACCCTCCCGTCCGACTTGGCTCACTTTTTCTCCCATCTCGGTCAACTTTTAATGCGATTACACACCACCGAGGCTGACGGCGGGCCGAGGCGGCCGCGGCGTCCGTTTTCCCAAAAGCCAACATAAGAGCTTGGGATGGATGGATCGGATGGTTGCACCCTCGCTCGCCTCATCCCCCCCCCCCCCATTGGCTGGTCCTGCTCTCGTCTACCAAAGGCTCGCTAATGTCACATTAAGGGTCTGCGACAGTGCTGATGGGTGGACCCGTGTGAGGGATTAATGGCCGCACTTAGCGGTACCAGCACGCCCGGGCCAATCTGCGCAATATTTTGCTGGACGTTGAGCCGCCGCACCGCACACTCAAGTCGCGTTAGCTCAACGACAAATGCCACTCCGCCGTGACCAAGGGGTGGGGGGAACGTGTGTAATGTGTGTAAGTGTGTGCGGTGGAAGCATTTGCTACTTCCTAAAGTCCTTGGCTACAACTTCCTCAGGCACTTTTGTCTCTTTTTCGACTTGATGCTTGCTGAAGCAGCATGTGGTTCATTGACTTAGGTAATTTTTAAACACCTTGTTCCGTAACGGTAAACTATTATATGTTTGTCAGGTTGATTTCATATTTTTGTGTAAGTGGAAGTACAGTGTTCCCTCGCTATAACGTGGTTCACTTTTCGTAGTCTCAATTTTTTTTTGTGCAATTTTGCGTGCATTTTTTACAGTAATGTACCTATTTTATAACATTTAGGAAGGTTTGAACATTGAGAATTTTTTTTACCGAGAGAACTGTGAGAAAATGTAAATGCCTCAATGAGAAAGATGTATAAACTGTGTGGTGAGGGGTTTTAGAGCCTTAAAACATTTATAATAAATGTAAAACATAAAGCTAACTGCTTTGCGGATTTCATTTATTGCGGGTAATTTTTGGTACCGAACCCCAGCGGAAAACCAGGGAACACTGTATACGACTAAATGTTTTATGTTGAGTTTTCACACTTTGTTGCCTTGTTTTACAAATGCACAATAACAGAACATTTATATATATTTATATATCTGTATATATATATATACATATATATACATGTAGATTTTTGGCAGTCAAACCTTAATATTTTGCAAATAATAAATTTGACATTTTCATTATTTTTCACGTACAATTAGTACCTTGAAAAACACTGACCTGTTTTCTAGGTTTGGTCATGTGACATTCACAAGCTGAGCTGTGATTGGTTACCTGAGCCCTTGTGATGTCATTTTCAGTCGACAGCAAGTTGCAAAATGTTTTTTTAAAGGTACTAATTGTACGTGAAAAATAATGAAAGTATCAAATTAATTATTGACAAAATATTCACTTTTTATTGCTATTATGGGCTAAATAATAGAGCTGTGAATCTTTGACTGTGTCACGATTTGATTCGATTACGATTTTTGGGTGTACGATTCGATTCAGAATCAATTTTCGATTCCCGATTCAAACGATTTTCGATTCAAAATTATTTGAATGACAAATGATTTCTGCTTCAATTTACAGATATCCAAAAAATTGTCATGATCTACTCCAGTCTGCTTTGCAAGACAAAATGACAAATAGAGACATCCAAGTGTCTTTTTTTTGTTTAAACATTTATTAATTTTGTATCGTAAGTGCCTTTTTCCACAAAAACAGCATGTGGGCTACAACTGCCTTTTCCCCTTCTTCTTCATTTCTAATTTAAATAAAATCGATTTTTGGACATTAAATATCGATCGATTAATAAATGAGAATCTCGATTCTTTTATGAATCGATTTTTTGGCACACCCCTGTGAAATAAGTCAAGTGTCCCTTTTTGTAACTTTTTATTTTACCATTTTTCAGCATAAAAAAATAAACAAGCAGACTTGCAAACAAAGAGCACTCAACATTGCGAGAGATTACCAACTACAAAAATAATAACAAAATAATAATACTAATAATAATACTAATACTAATAATACTAATACTACTACTACTACTACTACTACTACTACTACTACTACTAATAATAATAATAATAATAAAAAGCGGGTTCCGAGACCTTACCAAAAAATACTAAAATTGCCTAAACAAAAATAGAATACCTCAAATGACATATCCTTACCAACAATCTGCAGCATTGCCCAGGTATGCATGCCATTTCTGCCACCGTCTTTCACCCAGATCTTTTTGAAGACGTATAGTATATGTCATCTGCTCTAAGACATGTATGTATCTCTTTTACAATATAAACAAAACGTTCCACACTGGGAAAGATTTTCTGCAACCAGTTTTTTGTGATAGCCAAGATAGCTAAGTATCACTTTAATATTGCCATGGTCCTAAAATCTATTTTTTTAATTGCTTTTTTATGCTAGAGCAAACAGAAGGCTTTGATGCAACCTCTGACTTGAAGAGGTTGCTTAAAGCAATGGTAGTTATTACAAAAAACGGCCAGCAAGTGGCAGCATAGCCTAGATCAGCAAGGGCCATGTTGCAACAAGCTCTTTTTGCCTTTGTTTTCAGCAGGAATGTAAATAATGATGAAACTTAGCTATATTCTAATGCTAATTGCTGCAAAACGGAAACAGATACAAATTTATGTTTTTTTTTCTGATAAAAGAAGGACACTAATCGTACTTTTTCATGTTTTTTTTATTATTATTTTTTATAGCAACAGAACACAATATTCTGTGGGCCTTCCAAAATCAGCCAAAATAAAGTAAAACAACCGGGAGGGGTTGCTTGAAAATGGCTGCGAGCGAGTGACTTAATGAACCCTTGGAAAGCCTAAAATGTCCGCTTTCAAACAAAATGGCCGGCTTCCTGTGTCTTTTTAGCTCCATGTAAATATCACTAAAGCTTTTCTTGCATGTGTTTAGTCAAGTGCAGCATAGTTGAAGTTGAATGCGAGGTCAGCCGAGAGAAGAACAATGCACCGATGCCTACTTGGTGACAGGCTGGCAAAAACATCGGCGAGATGAAGCTGGCCCCAGGCTCTCGCACTGGAGGTGACGAGCTGAGCTTCCCAGGATTCTTTGCTGCCCATCCGAGCGCCTCAAAGACTTCCTGCTTGTCTTTAAAAAAAAAAAAAAAAAAAAGAAGTCCTCTAGGCCCCCCGGGGGACAGGAGGGGACGGTGGCGGCGGTGGGCCTCCTCAGCAATCAGCCGCCATCAGCGCGGCGCGTTCTTGACACGTGAAGCCACAGCTCATCCGCTTTTTTTTTCCCCCCCCGCCCGCCAACTCCTCCGTACTCATTCAGTCAAACGCACATTTGCGTTTACCAAAGTCTTGCTTGCCTTCGTGTGTCTCTGCGAGCCAACTTCAGGCCAGTTGAGGGATAAACGATGTTTCCGCCTCTAGGCTAAAAGCCGCATCGCTACGTGTTAGCAAACTTACTACGTAACACTTACTACAGTATACGCAATGGTACGACAATTAAGCGAAGACAAGAGGTTAAGATATCAGAAATGGCTTTGTCGTTTGAACAGTAGGAGTGTGACGATATATCGATATCGCGATAAATCGTGATACTTTGTCTCCAGATAGATATCGATACGACTATGCAAGTATTGTGATATTTGTAGTTCATATACAGCCACTACAACGGCTCCATTGTTCATGATTGAGCAATTACATGGCGGCCCACTAGAGGGAGTGCTTGATAAGAGTGGCGGGGAAATGGACGCAAGTCTTCGGGCGAAGAAGACTTATCGGCTTACTTTGATTTGTGGAAGACATTTATCTGTCCAACAACTGACTCAGTTTTGCATACATCTCTATGAAAAATGTGTATTATATCTTCAAATGTAACATTTTAAAACATATTTTATGTTTTGACTTTTTCAAGCACACAATTTCTGAGGAATATTAATTTTATTGGATTTAATATTTAAGTCATATTTAAGTAAACAATTGGCTATGTAACTGACTGACGTTGCATGACAATAGTGTTTAAGAAAGATACAAATTTGTGGTCTCTGTTAAGAAGAAAAACAAAAACAAAAAACAAAAAAAAACACTAGTACTCACCGTGAAGAAGACACCAGTTTTAATAATATTGTGTTTCAGTGACGGTACAAAAAGAAACAATTTTCTCATTGAAAAAAACCCCCATCAATTCATTTCTTGAGTAGTTTTATGGTAGATTATCGTCAATTTATTACCTGACCAATATACCAATAATTGTGGTATCGTCATATCGTGTGATAATCGTTGTGAAGAAGTCCCAGTTTTAATAATATTGCGTTTCAGTTATGGTACAAAAAGAAACGATTTTCTCATTGAAAAAAAAACATCAGTTTATGTCGAGTAGTTTTATCATCGATGATCGTGGATTTATTACCTGACCGATATATCGATAATCGCGGCATCGCCATATCGTGAGATAATCGTTATCATGAGCCTTGTATCGCATATAGTATCGTGAGGTACCCATGAGGTTCCCACCCCTAGTGAACAGTGTTCGGAAAATGTTTTCCTATTTGTCATTTTTCAATTGGGTGCCTTTCCTCACAGGGTTCTTCTGTGCCCCGCCATGTTGTGGTTTGCGTGTGTTTAAATTTGAATGTATGAAAGGTGCTATATAAACAAAGTTTTATTTGATTCGAATTGCTTTTGTTCGGAATGTAGATTTCAAAATCGGAGACGATTGTCAACGCGCGGGATCAAATGTTTTCCCTAAATCGGTCGTCGCCAAGGCAACAGGGAAGACGGTAATCTGGCGACGACTTCATCACCTGTTTCCCCCTTCCCTCCACCCTCGTTTGGTATTAAACGGCGCCGACTTCCCCCTCAAATCCAATTTATGGACGAGCGTGGCTGTCACCGGCGAAGACGTGGGGGGCCGCAAAAAAGAAGCTTCCAGACAGATTAAGCCAAAGTCCATCCTTAATTTGTTCATCACGAGGCGACCTGTCAGCGAGCGCGTCTTCATACAACCGCCCGCCCGCCGCCACGTCAGGGGGGAGTCGAGCGTGAAACACAAAGGGGGAATCAAGAGCAATTACTGGAGGGGGGGGCGGTTGGCGAGGACGTCAAACGGCGACTTTAATGGACGCCGTTTTAGTCCATTCGCCACGCAAATTGAAACACTTCCCGGGGTTCTTCCGGGGTCAAAATAGCACAAGGAGGAAGAATCGCAGCACATTTGTCGCCCGTTTTGCGGAGGCGGAGTCGACTCATCTCATGCAAAGGAGCCACTGCTCACCTCGCCGGCCTCCACTGCGGGGTGTGACCGTCAACCTGACAGATTTTTATTTTTCATCCATCCATCCATCCATCCATCCATCCATCCATCCATCCATCCATCCATCCATCCATCCATCCATCCATCCATCCATCCATCCATCCATTTTGTTGACCGCTTATTCCTCACATGAGTCGCGGGCGGTGCTGGCGTCCATCTTAGCTGGCTCTGGGCAGTAGGTGGGGTACACCCTGGACTGGTTGCCAGCCAACCACAGGGCACGTTTATTTTTTCCCTAAGTGGTTAATCTCTTATCACCTTTGTCTTTTTTGCTTTTTTTAACCTAACATTTTTTGTTTAATGTTTTTGCATTTTTCATCTAATATTTTTATCCTAACACAGTAAATCTATTTTTTTAAAATAATTTTTGTATTTGTATAATTTGTTGAAATTATATTTTTCAATATTTTTGTATTTTTTAGCATGTATTTTTTCTGTATTTTAAAACATTTATGCATTATTTTGGAATTTTTCATGTAATGTTTTTGTAATAGTATTAGAATCTTTTTTTCAATTTGTTGTTTTGCTTCTGCTTTTTATTGTGTAATTTCGTTTTTAAATGTGTTTCTATAATTTGTTGAAATTATATTTTTCAATACTTTAAAAAAAAAATTTGCATGTATTTTTTTAATACTATTTTAACACGTTTATGCAGTATTTTTCAATATTTTTGTATTTTTTAGCATGTATTTTTTCTGTATTTTAAAACATTTATGCATTATTTTGGAATTTTTCATGTAATGTTTTTGTAATAGTATTAGAATCTTTTTTTCAATTTGTTGTTTTGCTTCTGCTTTTTATTGTGTAATTTCGTTTTTAAATGTGTTTCTATAATTTGTTGAAATTATATTTTTCAATACTTTAAAAAAAAAATTTTTGCATGTATTTTTTTAATACTATTTTAACACGTTTATGCAGTATTTTGGAATTTTTCATGTAATATTTATATATTTGTATTAGAATCTTTTTTCAACGTTATTTTTTGCATCTAATTTTCATTGTGTAATTTGTTTTTTTAAACGTGTTTCTATAATTTGTTGAAATTATATTTTTCAATATTTTTGTATTTTTTAGCATCTATTTTTTTTTAATAGTAGTTTAAAACCTTTATGAAATATTTTGGAATTTTTAATGTAATGTTTTTGTATTAGAATCTTTTCTTCAATATTTTGTTGTTTTGATTCAAATTTTCATTGTGTAATATTTACTTTTATTTTGTTGAAAATATAACAGAATGAATGTCAAATTTATGTCAAATTTTGGTAATTTTTAAATGTCCAACATTTCTGTAGCTTTCCTAAAATTATGCATATTTGTTTTAACGCGGAATATTTCTGTATCTTCTGGTCTCATGTTTCATTAATTTTCTACATTTTTGTTCATATTTTTCACATTCTACATGGTGCTTTTCTGATAGCAGCAATTACTGTCAAGCTCATCTCTGCATCCAACAACATTGCTGCTCTGCTTAGCCCTTTTACTTTGACAATTACTGCACTTCGCTCGGGCCAGGTGACAAAAAGTTCTCAGTTCACAAGTGGCGAGGAGTTGCAAAACAAATATTAGCTGAGAGGACAAACCGTAATGACATCCATATTTCATAATTAGTCGCGTGGCCGTTATTTTTCAAGCTCCTTGGAGGAAAAAAACGCTTGTTTGTCGCTAACGACGTGTTTAGTTGAAACAGAAGAGCCCAGTTGACACATAAATGCTGTCCATCCATCATATCTGTGTGCGTGTGCGTGTGTGTGTTCACCACTCATTAGCAGAGCTTGTTTTTAGAACTCCGCTAACTAGCTTATCAGGCGCTAACGCTAATGTCAGGGTTTGGGAAGCCAGGGGGCGTGGCTTAAAAAGTTGACATTTGTTTTTTATCTTCTCAAATATATGAAACATCATTCAAAAAAATTGTTTAACTATGCCTTTTTAATTACTCTTAGTGGTTACATTTTTGTGAAATTCTAACTTGTTAAAAAAGTGATTTTTTTTTCCCCCCAAAAAAAGAAATTAAATTGTGTTAGGCTAAGTATTTCTTTTTTTAAATCAAGTATTTCTCAAAAAATATTGTTAATGATGTAAGCATGTTCTTTATTCTCTTAACATTACATAAAAAATCACTTAATAAAATAACATAAAATTGTATAAGTATGGCTTTATTCTCACATCATTCTAAAAAAAAAAAAAAATAATCTTAAAGAAAAAACATTCTTGTCACATTCCAATGTTATTCTAAAAAAAAAAAAAATACAAAATGCTATCTTAATGGAATTAAAAAAAAATAAATGTTCAACGTTTTTGGTGACAACAAAAACTGTTTGCAAGCATTAAAACTGTTTGTGACTGTCTGCTGATTGTCTTTGCAACCGTTTGCAACCTTTAACAATCCTTGATGAAAATCCAACTTTCCCTACGTTCGTAAACACGTCTATTCTTTGCCTCTTGGTGAGATACCTCACTAACTAACTAAGTATGTGCAAACATTCTGAAATGCTAAACTTTATTGTCATATGATTTTTTGGGTTAAAAAATAATAATTAAAAAAAATTATTGACTATATGATTTGATTGGGCGGCACGGTGGACGAGTGGTTAGCACGTCCGCCTCCCAGTTCTGAGGACTCGGGTTTGAGTCCAGGCTCCGGCATTCCTGGGTGGAGTTTGCATGTTCTCCCCGTGCCCGTGTGGGTCTTCTCCGGGTACTCTGGTCTCCTCCCACATTCCAAAGACATGCATGGCAGGTTAATTGACCTTTCGCAAACTCCGCCCCCCAAACGAGCATTGACCAATCACACATTTAGCAACCGTTGCTATGTAAGCATAGTCCGTCACGCTTTACTCAGCTCTCGATGACGTCCATAGTCTGATTGATTTTATTTGATGGCTTACGAGACTGCTAACCACCATAAAACTTTACGGAAAAAGAGTGACAACCATTAAAAAGCTCCGGACCTCCAAAATGATGAAGTGGTGTGCCTACGGAGTATGTAAATCGGACTGTGCTAAGGTAAGACTATGCTAACTCTATCGGGCTAACTAGCTCGCTGTAGTGTAGTTTGCTTTCGGGGCAATAACAAAACGATATCAAAGAAAAGAACGTGTGCTACAGCCGTGCTGCTATAAATGCTTGATCCGGGGGCCACAGTGAAATAAAGGCATATCGGTGACCCAAGTCGGGCGTGCCATCCATCCCATAAAATCGACTTTGTTGCTTCTCCCCCCTTTTACCACGTGTATATATATATTATTAGAATGTCATTGCCATCTAAGTTAAGCTTGTTCAGTCAGTGGTTAATGTTAGTTTAATGTCTTCTGTCAGCTTTTGCATTTGTCTAAATGTTGCGAGCTAACGTTAACACAAAGCTTCGTCAATTTTGGAAAACTTAGCGACCTAATAAGTGCCCCGAGCTTATCTTGTTTTCATTTTTCATGCAGCATTTTGTGAACGGACACCCGTCTCCGGAGTATCCCAACCTTGTGCTTGCTGTACAAGTGTTGAACCAGACAAGGGAGCAGCTTGAAGGCTGTTAACCTTAACTAAATCCATGGCTAGGGTGACATAAATATTTTTTTATGATGGACAAAGAATAACAATGACTGATCTGATGCTTTCAAAGACAAAAAAAAAACACTCATGTTTAGCTAGCTATAAACTCCGAGGTTTAGCTAACTTGCTGACCTAACAGTAATCCTCATATTTTAACAATACTAGACTAATATAAGTAAGAAAACTTACCCGGCAGTACAAGAGCACGACTGGTCCATAATGCTGTGCCGGTTGCATCTTAAGTATAGGTCACGGGGTTTTCTCAGATTTAGCGTGCGTCCTGTATGTTTCCCCTTCGCTGGCTAATTTAATATTATGACTATAACCCTCCACTGCATATTGTAAACCTTTTTGCCTCGATCTGAAGGATATTGCACTGGTATTGCTCCAAAAGAAATCACTAATACACGCCGGTGTAAGTCTTCCCGTCACGACTTGTGCTGTCGGAGTCACCAAGCTTGACGGACTAGCAACAGAAACTAAGGGGGGCGGAGCTTATGCGAAAGGTCAATTGGGCGCTCCAAATTGTCCCTAGGTGTGCTTGTGCGTATGGATGGTTGTTCGTCTCTGTGTGCCCTGCGATTGGCTGGCAACCGGTCCAGGGTGTCCCCCGCCTACTGCCCAGAGCCAGCTGAGATGGGCGCCAGCACCCCCGCGACCCTTGTGAGGAATAAGCGGTCAAGAAAATGGATGGATGATTTGATTGTTGTAATATTAGGATTCAAACATGACGCTTTTGATGACAAAACAACTTCCCAACACAGAACATTCGGTTTGAATTTTGAAGTTGAATCCAACTGATTTGGCTGCCGATCATCTCGCACGTCAATCGATTGACAAGCTAACACGCTTTTAACCGATTGTTTTTGTTGACTTTTGCTGTTGTTTTTGCTCCTCGAATGAGTTTAATCGACTCAGCGCTCGCGGGAATTAGCAACAAAAAAAGCATAAGAAATGCACACGTGCGCGCCGACGAGTTTGTACGGCGTTGCGTTGTCGGCGCTTCCCGCTGAAAGCAAAACGGCGTGCAGAGGAATTAACATTGTAATTAACATCCAATTAGACTTTGATTTGCCAGATAATTATATTGCTGTGTTGATGTTCACATTTGATGAGGTGTGTTAGCCGTAATTAGCTGCGGTGGAGGTGCGCGTTCGTGTGTATGTGTGTGTGTTTGACAACTCGGGCGCAGCAGAGAAGAAGACAAAGAAATCTGCAGTAGAGTGCAAGTATTCAAAGAAGTTAAGCTAACTTATATGCACATAATGAAATCTCATAAGATTTCATTTTTTTCATCAAAAAAGTAACGTTTTGAAAATTCCCTGTATGTATGTAATTTTTCGAGAATCCGTTATATTCTCAAACATTATTATTTTTTTTACTCTAAAAAGCTGACCTTATTGTTATAATTTTACAATACTTCTAATGCTAATTTTTTTCTTGTCATTTTTTTTCTCTCTCAAAAATCTGATTTTATTTTCTTCACATTCTACACGTTTCTTAAAACAAACTGCTTTTTTTTTTTTTTTACTCCAAATTATTTGGCTTTTTAATATTTCAGCATTCTGAGACCCAAATTATGATTGCCCTCCCCCTCCAAAAAGCAGACCCAATTCTTGTAACGTTAACGCATTCAAACCCCAAAACGTAAAAATCCGTTTTTAATACTTTTCTTGGACTTCCAAAAATGTATGAAGACGTTTTTATGCTAGAGCATATTGAAGTCTTTGATACAGCTTCTGACATGAAGAGGTCGTTTAAAGCAATGGTAGTTATTGCAAAAAACGGCCAGCAGGTGGCAGTGGAGTATAAGAGATCAGCCAGGGCCATGTTGGAAACAAGCTGATTTCCACACAGTTCTAAACAGATTTGTGAATAATGATGAAAATTAGCTATATTCTAATACTAATTTCTGCAAAACGGAAACAGATAAATATATACTTTTTTTTTAGATGAAAGAAGAGACTAATATTTCTTTTGGGAGGTTTCATGTTTTTATAGCAATAGAACACAATATTCTGTGAACCTTGCAAAATCAGTCAAAATCCAGTCAAACAACCAGGAGCAAAGGGGGTTGATTCAGTGAAAATGGCTGAGTAAACATTATTTCTTAAAAATCAATGACAAAGTCTCACTTTATTCTCTTAAGATTCAGACTTAAAAAAAAATCCTAATTTTTATTTATTTAAAAAGCTGACCTTTACTTTACAAATAAATTACTTCATTCTTGTAAATTATGATTAAAAAACATTCATATCCCATGTGATTCTCAAAGCCTTTTTATATTGTAATTTACTATTTTCGTAAAAAACACTGACATCTATTCATTCCACCAAATGTGTATTTTTTTTCCTCAAAAATATTTGAATTTAGAAAAGAACACTGACTAAATAAATTTTCTTTAAAAGTAATAATTTGACTTTTTTTTCCCCAAAAAAATCTTCTTGTAAGATTCTGCAATTTTCATGAAAAAGAAAAAAAAAATATTCCTCTAATAAGACTCTTTTTCTTGGAAAGAAAAATGTTCTTGAGAAATCAATCTGCAGTGGATTTGACTCTCAAATGTGACAATGTGGCTAATGTGGTTGTCAATCAAACAGCAAACAAACTTTGTGTTCTTCCACTTCCCCTTTTCGCCACTTGACAGTTCCGATTAAAAGCAACACAAATCGAATGTGGCTTGTGGTTCCACTGGACGAGCACATACGCACATGTTGAAATCCATGCTGTAATTCCGCAGCCTGGAGTCACGTCTTTTATTTATTTATTTATTTTATCATCAACATTGCCAACTCATGTTCAAACAAGTTGGACAAGCGATAACAGTCTTGGAGTTTCCTGTTTGAAAACCACCTGTGAGGAAAGGTATCTGATAAAGTAGATGACCTGAGGGGATGTCATACGTACGATAAAACATGTTGCTGCGTGACATGTCGTGAAAAGTAACCATGAAGCATATTTGTCCAGATTGTTTTGTCTTTCTTCCCGACTTGAGTAAATAAAAATACAATTCTAAAAAAAAAATTAAAATAAAAAAAAGTTCTCAAATTCCTCATTAAGATCTGTGCCCCCTTCCCCCTAAAAAAATCAGTTTTTTTTCCAAATTAAATGTTGTACAATTAAGACTTTGCAAAAAAAACAAAAACAAATCAAAATATTTTTTTCCCCTAAAAAAAAACAACAACAAAAAAAACAAACTTTTTTTTGGGGAAAAAAAGATTTTCCTCGAAAAAAAAAGTTCTCAAATTTCTCATAAGATCGGTGCCCCCTTCCCCCCTCAAAAAGAAGTTATTTTTTTTTGCAAATTAAATGTTTTTTTGTCCCAAATTAAATGTTGTACAATTCAGACTTCACAAAAATAAAAATCAATATATTTTTCCTAAAAAAACAACAACAATTCATTAGAAAAAAAAAAAAATCAACTGTTTTTTTCCAGTTAAATGTACAATTAATAAGACTTCGCAAAAAAAAAAAAAAAAACTAAAACAAACAAACAAATACAAAACAAAACTTTTGTGTGTGTGTGTGTGCGTGTGTGTGGGGGGGGCGCTTGTCACAAAAAAAAAAAGATTTTGGCGATACCTTCTTTTAAAAATATGACAGCACTCAGATTTTCTTATAACAGCATACTTACTAGATACATTTTCTGGACTTCTCAAAATAAGCGCCCTCTGATACCTTGAAAGTCGCTATAAAAATATGATTAAAATGTGTTATTTTACACTTGATTGACGATTTTAGTGATTATCATCTTTCCCAGCTTGCGTGAAGAAGAAATTCACAAATCCGAGCGTCTCTGAACGCATCACAACTAAGTTCAACTTCATCCAAGTTTTCCTGTGTGTCGCAACGGTTCTTTTACACAAATTGTCTCACGTTTTCTCCGTTTTTCCTCCAAAGTAGCGTGCACTCGAATCTCGGCGTTCGTTCGGAGTTTCTCTCGGATGCGAGTGAGCGAAGTGTGAGTCAACAACGATGACGCCTGAGCGGTAATTTCCTGTATTTCACATGTCGCCGTACGTGGACTTGTTGAAAGCGCTCATTTGACATGTAAGCTTGTCACTCGTCGTCGTCGTCTTCTCCTTCCGCTGCAAATGTCTCGAGACCAACGTTCGAAAATGTCCAAGAAGTCGCCCGACTTCTCCCCGGCGAGTCCACTTTTGCCCGGGCAGCTGTGGTGGCGCGCGGCCGCCCTCGGCGCGCTGTTGCTGGGCGTTTTAGCCTCGACGGGCTGGGCGGAGGAAGCATCCTGCCACGGAGCCTACGACCTCTACTTTGTCCTCGACAAGTAAGACAATGTCACGAGTTTCTTTGTGTGATGAAATGAGATATGGCGGCACAAATGTGTTGATAACTAGCTAATACCATAACAACACCAGGTACCATGTAAATATGCCTTTTTAGAGTGGCTGTGACCAGCTGTGAATGGCACAACAATATGGCTTTGTAAATAAAAAGTCCAATAAGTGAGTGAACTCGAAAAAAGTAATAGCACACCTGTTTTGAACTAGATAAATGTTCTCCTGTTGATTGCATTCCAATCTGTTAAAAGGCGGAGATGCTAATGTACGCAGAATGGCAATTTGCATAATAGCTACAAATGTTGTTGCTTTGATGAATTGCCCAAACGCAAAATTAATTGACTGCTGGCTAATGTATCATGGCAAAGACCCTTCCAGCCGACGTCACTTCTTAGCTCCCGCTCCGCCTCCCGGAGGGCCAGGCTCCCATAACGAATGGATATAGAGAGCTTGACTTTTGGCAAGCGTTTTCGTTAAAAAGTGGGAAATATGTCAAGTGTCATAAAAAAAAAAAATGTCCCGAGTAGGACACTACGTTACTGAAACACATTGAAACGAGTTGTTTGGAGC
Organism: Festucalex cinctus; assembly: GCF_051991245.1. Classification (NCBI taxonomy): domain Eukaryota; kingdom Metazoa; phylum Chordata; class Actinopteri; order Syngnathiformes; family Syngnathidae; genus Festucalex; species Festucalex cinctus. Next base: position 12,195,539 of record NC_135415.1, on the reverse strand, counting down.
CGCTAGCTACAAAAAAAATGGAGTTTGTTGGAGGGCAAAGTGGAAGTGGAAGCTTATGGTATGTTGTTTTTTTGGTTGAAACAGCACGCCAATCACTACTTTCATGCTGTAAATTGTAATTTATGAAATCATTTATATCCAGGTATACTCGTCTTGCTGTATATCGAAGTCTTCAAGCTATCTTAGCTTGTTGCTGCTGACAAACAGACCGCATGTTTACAACACAGCAGAGATCAAGCCCGAGTTAAAGTGTTAATTGTGATAATCGTGTTAAATCGTTAACTTTTTCTTCAAATTTACTTGAATAAAAAAAAACAAAAAACAAAAACAAAAACAGTATCAATGATTGTTTCACTAAAGATAATATGGCACATTCATCACGTCTGTCTGGAATTTACAATCAGAGGTTAATGTTATGAAAAAGAGGGGAAAAAAAAGGTGGTATCGTAGTATTAAAATAACAGCTCTGTTTTTGGAAATATTTTGAGTAAAATAAAAAAATAAAAAATAAAAAAATCCCCCATTGAACACAATCTATGAACAAAATATATAACTTTTAGTACAGAAGATGTATCGCGTTACATTTGAATAAATAAATAAATAATATTATTATTGATTAAAGTAAAAACAACAGATTTTTTTCTGGTAAAATTGCAATTTTTGTTTATTTTTTTTGTCCTTAAAATATGAATTTTCACTGGAAAAAGTACAAATATTTTTGCAAAAATATATATATATATCCCCCCCCCCCCAAAATGTGTCTTAATTCTTGTCAAAATTGCAAAAAAAACTGCAAATAAATAAATAAATAAATTTGGAAAAATCCATGCAAAATATCTGACATTTTTCCCCCCTGAAAAAAACAATTTTCTCTTAATGTTACATTTTTTTTCCCCTTCATTGTGCTTCACCAAACGGTGTCATGATCTTCAATGTTAAATAAATAAATAAATAAATGTTTAAACTTCTACTACTGTTTTAATTCTTCTTAGTGTGCCATCAGTGAACTATTTTCAGAACAAACCCTTGGGCTACTCATGTTCTCCTTCGGCTAACTCGTACCTGCTGGCAGTTTTTTTTTCTTTTAGAACAATGCACATTAATCACAGCAAAAACAAAAAAAAACAAAAAAACTGTCTGTGTTTGCAGTATTTTCTATTGCTCAGCTTGCTTAACTTTTTAAAACCACGGTAAACCGTCAAATTATAATCGACCCATGCCTAATTTAGGTATTTTTTTTGTCTCGATTTTCCATTTTTTTTTTCCCCATGTAACTTAACTTCCCAACCACTCCGCCCCCCAGACTAGCTGCTGAAAGAGACCTTTTTCCTTAAAAAAGTATTTTTTCTAGAAAACAACCCCTAACAACTGTGTTTACTGTACTAGTCTTTTTTTTTTTTTTTTTTTTTTTTTTCCTCCTACTGAAAGATGGCTTTGTTCCTTGAAATGAGTGATTTATAAAAAAACAAAAAAAAACACAGATGAGTAATTAATAATGAGTCACAGGACACTAACGTTGTGAGGTTTCAAGAAAAAAAGTTGGCACATGGTCTGCATTCCGGGGCGGGACCACCAGCTGGCGTCCGTCCACATGGCGACGTGGACGGACGGACGGACGCTGGGCTTGGCTTTGGCTTTGGGGCCGCACGTTTGTGTTACTTTGAAGTCATCAAAACAAGTTCAAGCATTGGCTCGCTGGCCGTGATGATGATGATGATGATGATGATGATGCAAACACAGGCAGGAAGAGTTGCATCATCACAGAAAACGCTCAACTTCCTGCCCAAGAACTTGACATGTTTTTTTGATTTCATTTTATGGTGATCACTCCTTCAGGACTCCACAGAGTTGCTTGCTTTTTTTTTTTTTTTTTTTAAGTACCCGCCTTTCCATAAAATGACTACTAACACAGTTGCCGGACATTATAGTCAGCGTTTTTCAACATTGTGAGTGAGGAAAAAAAAAGAAGTAAAGTATGTCAGACTGATTTATTTATTATATTATTTATTACTGATATCAGACTGATTTTATTCTCCAAATTTTGTATAAAGGCTAAAGTCCTATTTTTTTTTCTTTTTTTTAGATATAGTCTCAAAACATCTTTTTCTCCCTAACCTAATTATTTCATAGGTAAATAATATAATTCATGTGAAATTCTGACTTTTTTTCTGGATTTATTTTCCTGAAAACAACATATCTTGTTCTTCATGGGTGTTCTCAAAATTGAGAATCAAAATGAAATTCAAGGGAAAAAATGTTCTTAGAAGGGATTTCCCCCCCTCTCAAAATTTCTTAATTTTTGAGAAATTGTAACTGTTTGATTTTAAAAAATTCTAAAAAAAACAACTTTATTCTTATAAGATCGTTTTTATTTATTTATTTATTTATTTTATTCTTCTTCTTCTTCTTCTTCTTCTTATTATTATTATTATTATTATTATTACTATTGATTAAAGTAAAAACAACATTGACTTTTTTCTGGTAAAATTACAATTTTTCTTGATTTTTTTTTTCCCCCCTCAAAATATGTATTTTCGCTGAAAAAGTACAAATATTTTTGCAAAAAAAGTATATTTCTCCCAAAATGTGTCTTATCAAAATGGAAAAAATGGGAAAAAAATCCATTAAAAATATTGTCAGATCTAAATTTGCAGTTTTTCTTGATTTTTCTTTCCCTCAAAATATCAATTTTCACTGAAAAAGTACAAATATTTTTGCTAAAAAGTATATTTCCCCAAAATGTGTCTTAATTTTTAACAAAACTAAAAAAAATAAAATAAAATTCCATTAAAAATATTGTCAGATCTTATATAATATTGTCCGGCGGGAGGCCCCGGGGAAGACCCAGGACACGCTGGAGAGACTATGTCTCCCGGCTGGCCTGGGAACACCTTGGGATCCCGCCGGAGGAGCTGGTTGAAGTGGCTGGGGAGAGGGAGGTCTGGGCTTCCCTCCTAAAGCTGCTGCCCCCAAGACCCGACCTCGGATAAGCGGAAGAAGATGGATGGATGGATGGATGGATATTGTCAGATCTAAAATTGTAATTAATTTTTTTTTTTTTTACCTCAAAATATCAATTTTCACTGAAAAAGTACAAATATTTTTGCTAAAAAGTATATTTCCCCCCAAATGTGTCTTAATTTTGATCAAAATTGCAAAAATTAAAAAAAAAATCTATTAAAAATATCATAAGATCTAAAATTGCAATTTTTCCTTTTTTTTCCCCCTCAAAATATGAATTCGCTGAAAAAGTACAAATATTTTTGCAAAAAAGTATATTTCCCCCAAAATGTGTCTTAATTCTTATCAAAATTGAATTTAAAAAAAAAATCCATTAAAAATATTGTCAGATCTAAAATTACAATTTTTCTTGACCCCCCCCCCCCACCAAAAATAGGAATTTTCACTTAAAAAGTACAAATATTTTTGCAAAAAAAAGTATATTTCCCCCAAAAGGTGTCTTAATTCTTATCAAAATTGAAAAAAAATCCATTAAAAATATTGTCAGATCTAAAATTACAATTTTTCTTGAATCCCCCCCCCAGAAAAAAATAGGAATTTTCACTTAAAAAGTACAAATATTTTTGCAAAAAAAAAATATATTTCCCCCAAAAGGTGTCTTAATTCTTATCAAAATTGAAAAAAAATCCATTAAAAATATTGTCAGATCTAAAATTACAATTTTTCTTGAATCCCCCCCCCAGAAAAAAATAGGAAATTTCACTGAAAAAAGTACAAATATTTTTGCAAAAAAATATATATATTTCCCACAAAAGGTGTCTTAATTCTTATCAAAATTGAAAAAAAATCCATTAAAAATATTGTCAGATCTAAAATTAAAATTTTTCTTGACAAAAAAAAATAGGAATTTTCACTGAAAAAGTACATATATATATATATATATATATATATATATATATATATAATATCTTTGCAAAAAAAAAAAAAGTACATTTCCCCCAAAATGTGTCTTAAGTCTTATCAAAATGGAAATAATTGGAAAAAAAAATTACAAATATCATGAGATCTGCCAATTTTTTTTCCCTGAAAAAACATTTTCTCCTCATGGTACAATTTTTTGCCCCTCCATTGTGCTTTACCAAATCACCAAAACGGTCTCATGATGTCCAATGTTTCTGCCACTTCGTGTTCTGGTGAATTTCAGCCTCCTTTAACCTTTCCCGGATTTCACTTTCTATAGCAAATTAGATTTTTGCTGACATATGCCACAAGATGAGCTGCAGTGTTGTCTCCTTTTCAGGTCAGGAAGCGTCTCCACCGACTGGTTTGAGATCTACTCCTTTGTCCGCAATCTCACCGACAGATTTGTCAGGTGAGTCGGTGCGTGGCCAAAATCGCACGCTTCTTTTTTTCCCCTTGTGTTGTATTTTGAACTTTGTGAAGCACGTTGAGTTACTTTTGCGTACGAAACCATCCAATAAAGTTGCCTTTACAAACAAAACAACAAATCGGACTTAAAGGTGAACTTTTCTACTACTAGATGAAGTCTCGTCGATGTCGTTAAACAATTGGAGGCTTCACAATCGGGCACTTTTGTTCCCGTTTGGAACTGTGTCACGCTTTCGCACGTTCGCCGGCCTCTGAAAAAAAAAAAGAAAAAACACTCGCGGCTCCTTTCCCAACTTACGGAGGACGAGGCCGAGCGTCCTCTTCAGACCAAAAAATAAAAAATAAAAAATGTCCGTCTTCGAAGTGTTAGCGCCGGCTGCCAGCTCAGCTTCAGGACAGACGGCGGCGGCCCCGCCAGAAGCGTCGCTCGTTCCCTCACTCGCTCACTCGTTCGCCCGCCTGAAGAAAATAGCAAAGGCAGCAGGTGGGAGTGGGTGGCGGAGTCGGACGCTCTTCTGGGCTGCGAGAACGGCCATTTGCCACGGGAGTGGCCGCCACACGTACCCCCCCGCCGATCACACCCCCCCACTCCCCTCCACCATACTATCTTCGACGGCCGGACAATGTATACAGTAAGATGGACAAGCCGCTGACGTTTCTCCGTCTTCTTATCCTAAAATATAGGAATTGATTCCAGCAAGATTTTGACATTAGTTTGAAAAATTCTCCTGTTTTTTTTTGTTTGTTTGTTTTTTTGTTTTTTTTGTGAGGTTATGTGGTGGTAAAATTCCCGTGTTTTAGTCCTGCCAATGTACAGTGTTCCCTCGTTTTCCGCTGGGGTTAGGTTCCAAAAAAAAACCCGCAACAAAAGAAATCCGCAAAGTTCATGTTTTACATTTACTATAAATGTTTGAAGGCTCTAAAACCCCTCACCACACAATTTATACGCTTTTCTCATCAAGGCATTTACTTTTTCTCATATTTCTCTCTTATTTAAGCATTCTCAATTTTCAAACTTTCATGAATTTTATAAAATGGGTACATTCCTGTAAAAAATAAATAAAATACATACAGGATCGCACTAAAAAAATCCACAGCACGGCGAGACCGCGAAAAGTGTATTTACTACTTATTATTTAAAAGATACTTGTAAGTTGAGTTTAATCAATTTTTTTCTTACAAAATTACTTTTTTTTTTTTCCCTTAAAATTCAAATTTTTTCTTGAAAATAATTTTTTTTCCTTTTAGTATTATTGTTTTTTTTTTTTAATACAATTTGTTATGGAAAATGATAAGTATGCATTTTCGTAACTTCCTAATTAGATTTTTTTCTCAAGACAAATGACAGAAAATGTCTAAATTTTTTTCTTGATAGATTGCGTCCTCCAAAAGATTTGTGAAAATATATTTTAATTCTCATAAAATGTTTTTTTTCATCCAATTGTTTTAGGAAAAAAATTTAAATTAAGTAAAAAAAAGTACATATATATATATATTAGGGGTGTCACGATTCGCCAACTCCACGATTCGATTTAAATTTCGATTTTGGGGTCACGATTCGATTTTTTTTTCGATTTTTTTTTTTTTTTTTTTTTTTTTTCCGCTCCCCCACTTTATAACACAGAGGCATATGCTTCTGTAGGCTAAGGCTAGTCTATGATCATTGGTTCTATTCATTGTACAGTAAATCTTATTTCAAAAGATCGGCTACATATAGGTGATGCAATTTCCATATTATTTTTGTGTAAATTTATGTAATATATGATAATTGACATTAGGCAGGAATGATCAAATTCAAAGAATTTATTTACAATATAAAGTTAACCGTCTTGTTCTTACTAAAGTGTAAAATAAAAAATAAAAAAACAAAAGCAAAAAGTCACAGTGGGTGCCTGCCATCTATTGACTGTTTTTGGTTACAACAGTGTGCTGTGCGTTCCTCTTAAAATAATGTGCAATGTGCAACAACAACAAAAAATATATTGTATCCAAAGTCATGGAACAAATACAGCCTGAACAAACTATATCCCAACATTTACAGTTGCTGGGCATACTGTAGCGTGGTTCAAGTACACTAATTAAATGTTTGAATCCAGCGTTTTCCAAGGCTGCAGGTCTGCTGCTATAAATAGACCTATGGATCTGGCGTTTCGCGCGAGCTGAAGTGTGTGGAAGTTTCACTGTAAATGAGGATGAAATAGTTGGTTGGACCGTTGTTTTCCCACTTCTAGTTGAATTTGATAAATCTAAATCTTTGTGATGCCTGCGTAAATGTCCCGTCATGTTTGTCGTGTTTCCCGTTGTTACGGCTGGCGGCTCGGGCCCGCCGCCGGCTCCGCTCCCCTAGTATGTATGTGTGTGTTTGTGTCGGCTGGTGCCCGTATAATGGTACTTCAGTTTGAATGCGCCAGCGCGACACTCTGATTGGAGGACTGTGCCAGCGCGACACTCCGATTGGACGACTGTGCCAGCGCGACACTCCGATTGGACGACTGTGCCAGCGCGACGCTATTGTGTATCCGTGTATTATACCCCTATTGGTTATTGTTGTTTCTCCTCCGTTCTGTCAGTTCTGTCAAATGCGGTTATTATTTGTTCACCTTCCACTTTCACTCCCTTGTCAAACCCCTGCCTGAAATTTCAATTAAAACTACTCAGATGTTAAAGTCGACCCGTGTTTATCTACTCTATATTTTCTGTTATTGTGTTACTTCCCTTCCCCTTGACGAGCCGGGCGTAACACCGTGGCCGAGTACAGTACGCGCACATAGCATATCTTGCAACTGTGGTCTTTTTATCGACAACGTGAACGTTGTCGACATAACTCACCGGGAACGCAAAATGTTTCCAAACTGGTGACGAGAGAAGCGGGAGCGGCTTGAAGCACCATTGCTGTGTCTGTCCGCGCTTGCCATCATGACTGCAGGAGAAGTCAGCTAACAAGTGCCGTTAGCTAGTAGCTGAATGGCTGCGTCTCATTTGCTTTCCTGGGAGGTGGCGGTGGCGGCGGGCGCGGGGGGGGGGGGGGGGGGGGGGCATCGAATCGTGTGTCCTCTCTTCTATTTCGATGCTCGAAATCGTGACGTAATTTCGATCGATTTCGATAAAAAATCGAAATCGTGACACCCTTAATATATATATATATATATATATATATATATATATATATATATATATATATATATATATATTAGGGCTGCACGATATTGGAAAATCTTGCAATATGCAATATAGTTGCTGAATATAACAATATGGATATTATTACGATATTTCACATGTACCTAAAAAAATGACTTTTTTACTATCTAAAGAAAGAATTAGTTTTTTTTCATGCAGCAAAATAAGCAAACACAATATAATCTTAGTTAATTAATTAGGGGTGGGCGATATGACGATATTAGATCGTCAAGAACTTTAATGTGTTGACGATCTCATAAAGCTGACAGATCGGCAAGATCGTCTGTGGCACATTCTATACAGTTCAACTTTATGCGGGATCAAGCTTGTTTTATGCTTGATGCATCCGTGTGGTCTTTTTTTTTAAATTTATTTATTTATTTATTTATTTTTTTTCTTCCCTCCACTTACTCACTCACACAAACACGCACACAAACTTACATGGTCTCCCTGAACCGAAGGCAAGTGACTGTTCCATTCCTCCACCTCGAGCCTGAAGCATCTGTGAGGACCTCACGACTCCACAGAGCAAATGACGTTTGAACGAGAGGCCGAGGGCGCACGCGGTCGCGGATAGGTCGGACGCTCGCGGGAGCTCCGACCGCCCGGCCACAGCGGCCCGGAGCTGCGGGGAGGTGGCCGGACTGGCCGGCTCGGTTCGCGCTCCCTCCCGGACTGGGGCCGCGGCCGGCGTGGGGACGCGGCCTGGTTACCTCAGAACCCCGACAGCCGACGGGTACGCAACTCTCCCCACGCCGCGACACGTCCACAATCCACATTGCCCACACGCGCACCTACGAGAATTTGTAAACTACGCGGAGTCGCGGACGAGCAAACGCTGTCGTAAACAGTGTTTTCTACTTTCCAATTCTGTGTTTTATTTACTTCGCTACCTCATTCCAAACTGTTTCTGTCGATAGTTTATTGAGGAAAAAACATTTTCAGTTTCTATTGTGGTGTTAACTAGTGCTGTTCATACACCGTTGGCACTCTTTACTGCCTCCTGTAGTCTGGGAGAATATCGACCACAGCTGCTATAGTTGCACTATTTCAATTGAAACCTGTTCAGAAAGCTTAGTTGGCTATATGATGTCTGTTTTTTTTGTTTTTTTTTCTTTTAGGGTTTTATATACATTGGAAATATGTTTTAAATGTACAAAAATGTTCAGAAATGTGAAGATTTATCTAAAAATATGTAAAAATAAATAAATAAAAAGAATCGTGATTAAAATCAAGATTGTGAATTTATTTTTAAAGAATCGTGATATGACATTTTTACCATATCGCCCACCCCTATAATTAATTTTAATTACCTTTCGATAATGTTCAACTATTGGATAGAGGTGCACATTTTAGTTAGCGTCTGACTGGTCGAATTCAGATAAAAGCATAAAATTTCATATGAAACTTATTACACGTCTTTGCCATATGCATATTGCTTGGGAAAATATCACAATATCGATATTTTCGATATATTGTGCAGCCCTAATATATATATAAGGGGTATGAATTGCCTAGTACCTGACGATTCGATTTGTATCACGATTCACAGCTTACGATTCGATTCGATACCGATTAATCCCGATACAAATTTATAAGTCGATTGTTGCCATTTTTTTCATTCAAATTTAGAAAATACTAATCAGTAAACTTGTAGATTGTAAGATTTGTATGAAAATGTATTATTTATTTATCTGAAACTTCAGTCTTATACTGGTTGTATTCTGTTTCATGCTTGAACAGCATTGAAATAAAATATTAAGGCTTCATGTTCCGTTCATATAACATTCTTCCATGCTTTAGGTGTGAACCCTAACCCGAAGTAAGACGTTTTGTTGAATATTTTTCCATTAAAAATGGAAGTTTAAAAATCGATTCAGCCGCCTGTTGAATCGATTCGAGAATTGCGCGATGTAATATCGCGATATATTGCCGAATCGATTTTTTAACACCCCTAATATATATATATATATATATATATACATGCATACATACTCTGTGTGCCTTTGGGAGCACTTTTCTGCTGAGCCTTACCCGAAAGTGTCCGTGTATTTGTGGTAAAACCAGAAGCTGTACAGACAATCGCCCACCCCACCCTCCCGTTGTACTACGACGTATATCAAGACGGCCGGGAGGCGTCGTACAATCTGTCGAAGATTCCCCAGCCCTAAACCGCACACCAGGAACGCTTCTGTTCCGCCGTGTGTGTCTAATGGCTACGCTACGTCTGACCAATCCCCGACAGGAAGTCATCAAACATGCCGCCGCGCGGATTGGCATCAACTTCACGTATACGATGGCGACGTCATTTGGTGGATGTATACTGCGGCTGTTGTGTAGATTGCCGGATTCCAGATTCTGTTGGACGGCGTCCGTGTGCAACTTGACGCCAAATTCAAAGTGTTTCTGGCCACATGCTCAGTTCAAAACACTTTTTTTGTCTTTCTCTTTGCACCCAATATGTCCCCTTGCTCAAATTCAAGCGCAAATTAGGACAAAAGGATCACAAGATAAAATAGGCATCTTGTTTAAGAAAAATTACAAAATGAAGCCCTTACCGTGTCCAAATCTGTCACTTAAAAGCCTTGGAGTTTTTGGGAGGGTGGGGATTATTTTCAGATAAAGTAATATTTTTAATAAATAAAAAATGTCATAAGCTTACAAATAACTAGGCTAAGTGCAATTTCTGGAGAAATTGCGTGGGAATGCTGAAAGCTGAATGCTAAGATTGTGAATGCATGTGGAATGCTCATTAAGTAAATTGAGAGATAAATTCTGAAATTATGACCTCCTCGTTACTGGACAATGCACTTTACCAACTGTGCCACAGGGCAATATCACCTTGTAATGATGATAAGTTATATGTTTGGAAGTGGGCGTGGAAAGTGATACTTTACATTGAAAATGAATGTGGAAATGTTGTTATTAAACATTTAATTGTGTAAATACTCTAAGTAATGTGTAATCAGACGATATATATATATATATATATATATATATATATATATATATCCCGGGAGGCGTGAATTTTTAAGCTAGTTGAAATTTGAACAGCGAAAATTGGAAGTATTATGTGGGAGTTGTTAGTAGGGATGTCACAATAAGGGCAGTATCATGATATTGTGATATTAAAACTGCCACAATATCGTCGTCGTCATGTTCACAATATTTAAAAGGAACACATCTGTTTAAAAAAGTCAGGTTGATTTCCATTCGTGCAGTTCTAGCACCCTCTAGTGGCTAGTTTATTAGTGCAATTTAATTTTCATTAGGGATGTTTTGGCCTTCTATGTTTAAAATCTATGCTAATTGTTAGATAAAGGGGAACTTAATTTGCTCGTGAAGCGATCAATGTGTGCTTGCATTACCAATTATGTGCCTCAATATTATTAGAGATTGTAGGTAATATGCATTGCTGTAATGTACAAAAACACAATATTGTGCTTTCTTTGTATGAGCTCTTTTTTACAATATTGTGATCTTTTTTTAAATATCGCCAATGCCCCCACAATATCGTAATAATTATCGTATCGTGACCTTCATATCGTGACAATATTGTATCGTGATGTTTGGATATCGTTACATCCCTAGTTGTTAGGTGGCAAAAAAGTGTGGAGAATAAAAATCACAATGACGTGGGAATGCTTCAGCATTCCCACAATTAAGTCATATTTTTTTCTAGGTAAGCTGTTAATTTAAAAGGTAACAAATGTCTTTTACAAATCAAATGCTCATATTTTGTCAAAATTAAAAATGTGACTTTTTCCAAGGTAAAAGTCCCATTTTATTTTATTTTTATACAAAATGTCTCACCAGAATAGCCATTTACGAATACTCATACTCTCAAGCTTGACATTTGTTTGACTATTTTTTTTTTTTAAATCGTGTTTTACGAGATGAATCATTTTGAAGTCGTAATCTCACGAGTCCCAAGACACAGAGACACCATACTAGAATGTTAAAAAAAAAAAAGAAAAAAAAGAAAAAAGCAGAAGTGCACAACAAAAATGTCCAAACTTAAAATGGAAGAAGTTTAAAAAGTGGAAGTGAGCGCCAGATTTCCGTAGCTTATGCTCCCACAAAGGCCTGTGGGAACGCTGCAAGTTGGCCGCTGTGTGCTTTGCGACTTCACGCCCGGCAAAGCAAAAAGTCTCACATTTTGTCTTTCCACCCAATATGTCCTCATTTGCAATTCCCTTTTACACTTTGAACACAAAGGAACAAAACATACAAGCGGACCATACTTTACAACATTTCCAAGATAGTATTTTTTTTTATTATTATTTTTTGTTAAAAGGGCACTAAACCTGAAATTCTACACAACTTTGCTATATTTTCTTTGGAAATCAAAAATAATAATAATGATAAAATTCGCAAAGTATTTGTGTCAAAATGACAAATATTGCAACATAATATTGAGGCCCACATCACCCGCTCCTCAAAATTTGTCACCAGCAAAAAAATAAAATAAAAATCTGGTGCACTTAAACCTGCAGATCACCTACAAAAAAAAACTAAATACACATTTTAACCATCCAAATGAATAAGAAATTGCTTGCACAAAAAAAATAATTAAGAGCAGATATGAAGCAAATGTGTGTTTTTGTAAGCGGTTTTAATTTGTGGAATAATTTTAGTCTTGACCTGAAAAGATGCAAGTCACTTGCTGAGTTTAAAAAAATGTTTAAAAGCGAAGTTCAAGAGCATTATTTCAGTCAGATATGAGCGGGTAAAATTTCAGAAATGTATTTATTTTTATTTTTTCGATGTTCCAGTACGAGTGTAATAAAAATTGTATGAGTATGAGGATTATTATCGTATTATTATCATGTATTCCTCTGAATTTTACGTACATACGCTATACGAGCAGGATTACACATTTTCTTTTATTGAAAAGTATTGTTATTGTCTCAATAATGAAATAAGTCAAAAGATACAAAGAATAAGGGGTGGGACTAGATAAGTTTTCAACTTCTTCCTATTCCCTTTGAACATGTAAACTGTCACTCATGATTGTATGTTTCTTCTTTATTTTAAATTTTCTTTTCTGCTATTTGTCTATGTTTATGTTCAATAAACAAACAAACATTAACATGGAATATGGATCTAATAAGCTATAGTTAAGCTTTAAAAGCACAAAAATCTAACATTTGGAAAACAATACCTCCTAGTGTAAATTGATATTACCATTTAAAACGTATTAGCGCTTTTGCAGAATTATAATGCTCAATTCTACTTGGCTTTAACTCTTTGTTTTTACTACTTCAAGTACAAATAACTTCACTGTTATTTTTAGAGTGGAAAAATGTTATTTTTTTTGCACATATGTAAGGTCACGAAAACGCTTTAATTCGATGGCGGAGAAGGTGTCGGAACAACTTTAGCTGCATGATATTAATTTGGCAAATAGCAAGATCCTCTTTCCAAGCGGAACATACCATTTGTCACCCTCCGACGTGTGAATGTCCTTTTAAAAAAGTGGAAAAAACATGACGTCAAAATGGTGTATGTACACATACGTAGGCAATGGATTTGATTTTTTTTTCTGGAAGTGGAGGTTTCAATTTATACAATTTAGTCATCAAATTGCAGCTGGCGTCGTCCGGTGTGGCGTTTAAAAGTGTCAGGTACATATTTGTGTCCATATTTCTGCCCTGCAGGACGTGACTCATATCGCAGCAAACAGCATGTTAACTGTGACTTCCTTCAGGCAGACACAAGCTGCGTATTATTAAAAAAAAAAAAAAAAAAAAAGACGCTAAATTTAGTACTGTGCTTATATCACGTGTTGAAAAAAATATTGAATTCATAGCCATCTAACACCCCAATTGGTCTAGCCATCACTGCCTGATAATAATCATAATCATAATAATAAACCAAGCCACCCAAATACATTTAATGTTTAAAAAAAAAATCCCCACCAAATATTTTCACTGCAGAAAAATCTTTGCTATCCCTAATTTAAAAACGTGCTTCTGCCGAAAAAACGCCTTTTATTTTTGGTTTATTAAATATTCTCCCCAAATATTTTCCCACAAAATCTCCCAGAAACAATTTTTAAAAATAAAAAAAATCCTAAAATCTTTTCATCATACAGTCCCCAAAATCTTTTTCTCCTCAACTATAAAAACTAAATAGAAATATCCCCCAGAAAATAAAAAAACCCTGCCCCTCAAAAAAAAAAAAGAAAAAAGTATATATATATATATATATATATATATATATATATATATATATATATATATATATATATATATATATATATATATATATATATACAGTGTTCCCTCATTTTCCGCTGGGGTTAGGTTCCAAAAAATACCCGCAATAAATGAAACCCGCGAAGTAGTTAGCTTTATGTTTTACAATTCTTATAAATGTTTTAAGGCTCTAAAATCCCCTACCACACAATTTAGACACTTTTCTCATTGTTAGCCCATCAATGGCATTTTGCATTGTTAGCATTAGGCTAAACGGTTTGCTTTCTGACAAACTGCTGCTTGTTGTGGATTTCATGCACTTGTAAGCAAAAAGTCCACTGAACAATTTACCTTATGTGTGTGTGTGTGTGTGTTCTCACATTTCTCTCTTGTTCAAACATTGATAATGTTCAAAACTTCATACATTTTATAAAATGGGTATATTACTGCAAAAAATATGCAAAATTGCACTTAAAAAAAAATCCGCGATGCAGCGAGACCGCGAAAAGTGAACCGCGTTATAGCGAGGGAAGACTGTGTGTGTGTATGTATATATATATATATATATATATATATTAGGGGTGTGAATTGCCTAGTACCTGACGATTCGATTCGTATCACGATTCACAGGTCACGATTCGATTCGATACCGATTAATCCCGATACGAATGGTCACGATTCGATACCGATTAATCCCGATACGAATTTATAAGTCGATTGTTGCGATTTTTTTCCATTCAAATTTAGAAAACACTATCAGTAAATTTGTACATGTACACTGTAAGATTTGTATGAATATATTTATCTAAAACTTGAGGCTTATAACCGTGAGCCACTGTACACAAACAGTTTGCAATCTGTTTCACATTTGAACAGCATTAAAATAAAAATATTAAGGCTTAATGTGCCGTTCATATAACATTCTTCCATGCTCAAGGTGTGAATCCTAAAAAAAAATAAAAAAAATAAAAAATAAAAAATATCGATTCTGCCGATTATTGAATCGATTCGAGAATCGCGCGATGTAGTATCGCGATATATCGCCGAATCGATTTTTTTAACACCCCTAATATATATGTATATATATATATATATATATATATATATATATATATATATATATATATATATATATATATATATATATATGTATATGTATATGTGTGTATTAGTGTTGATACTGGTATCGGTAGAGGTGCCGATACTGCATTAAAACAGTGGTGTGGTATCGGTATCGGTGACTACTCACAAGTAACATGCCGATACCATTAATTCCAACGCTAATATAGGATTTTGTATGCAGCATCTTGTGTCTTGGCTGGTGCACGACATTCACTGGTATGTGACATGTTCACTGCATGCTGATCTAAGATATCCTCAAAAAATATTATCCACCCCAAAATTATTTAAACCACTAAAAAATACCCACAAAACCCCTCAAAAAATGTATTTCGCCTTCAAGAAAATCTTCCTGTCCCTTTCAGAAAATGTTTTCACCTAAAAAAAAAAAAATTTGAAAGCACGCACGGATGTTTTTTTTCTTCACTCACTCATTCACACACGTAAACTGCTGTGAGTGAGTGAGTGGAAAAAAAAAAAATCCGTGCGTGCTTTCAAATTGCCGTGGGAGTGACGTCACGCAGCTGACACGTTCGCCCGGCCCCGTTTGCGACACGCCACCCCCCCGTTCTGCGATTGGCTGGAGGGTTGTAAATACTGTCTTCCCACAGAAACGTCCCGCTGTTTACAAAACAAACACAAAATGGTAAAATACAGGCTGGGGGGGTGCGGGTTTAGGACAAACTCACCAACAGAAATGTGAAAAGTGCCTTTTCCAGAGTGAAACTGGCAGACAGCGCCTTTAATGTCAAAATATTATGTTATTTTATATTTATTTTATATTACGCAAATACGCAAGTAATTTAGCTGATTAATCGTAGTTAATCAAAATTAAAAATTGTGATTAATCAGATTAAAAATTTGAATTGTTTGACAGCACTAGTTTAAACACAAATTATTGAGCAAATCAATGAATTGCCCAACTCAAATTGTACTAAAAGTGAACCTGTTATCAAATTCTAAATTCATATTAGTTGTCCTTTGTAGTAGGAAAAATGCTATTTTGTTATCATAACTTGAACTTGGTCCGTAATACACGTAATGAGGTTTTTTATATATTCATTATTTATTTATTTATTTTTTTCACTCTTCAGTCCCAGGATGAGAGTTTCCTTCATCGTATTCTCAGCCCAAGCTCGCGTCCTCCTCCCGCTGACTGGGGATCGGTAAGTTAGCGCTCTGTTGCTAACATGTTAGCATTGCCGTAACAGCGGTAGCTTGTCCTCCAAAAAACAACAACATATTTTTGTGTTCTCAGGTACGAGATCGAAGAAGGCCTGGAAAAGCTGCGTGCGGTCAATCCGGCCGGCGAAACGTACATGCACGAGGGCATCAAAGAAGTGAGCGGACCCTCTCGCGTGGAGCTACGACAAATGAAGCTGACTTTTTTTTTTTTTTGCATGTTTTCACCCTGCAGGCCACGGATCAAATCCGGAAGCAAACCGTCAAGTCGTCCAGCATCATCCTGGCGCTGACAGACGGCAAACTGGAAGTATTTGTTCACGAGCTCACCGTCAAACAGGTCAAACCGTCTTTATCTGGTTCTTTTTCCAGGCTGAAATTTTTGATATTCCATAATTTTATTTCATTTAAAAAAAAAATGTTTTTGGGTGTCCCGAAGGCGGAGGAAGCACGAAAGTACGGCGCTCGTGTCTACTGCGTTGGCATCAAGGACTTTGATGAGCAGCAGGTGAGAGAACAATTATAGCTCAGTGCTAACCAGGGTTATTATAGTTTTTGGAATTTTTCGTTTTAGTTAGTTTTTATTTAGTTTTTATTTTATTTTTTTAATTTAGTTAATTTTTTATTAGTTGTCATGTAGACTTTGTTAGTTTTCATTAGTTTTTTTTTTTTTTTAAGTGCGTATTACTTGTGCGCAATATTCAAAAAACACCATGGGGGCGATGTCATCTGAAGGTGCTTTTCTATTGGCTGCTGCTAGATCACATCACTTTTGTCCTTATTCTGACTAATATCAAAATAAATCTACTTAAAATCACATTTAAAATCAGTCTAAAACAAAAAGGACATAATTTCCTATAATTATAGTTAGTTTTAGTTAGTTTTGTAAACATGAAACGTAGTTTCAGTTTTCGTTTTTTAAAAAGCATTTTCCTTATTTTGTTTTAACAAAATTTTTTTAGTTTTAGCTTTTTCGTTAGTTTCAGTTAACTCAAGTAACCTTGGTACTCACATAAAATACAAAATGCCATAGATGGGCTCACAGAAATTTGCACTGATGCAAACAGCATACCACAATAAATAAACCGATCTTGGCCGTATGACAAAATGGCTGCTTTTTTCTCCGCACCATTTCAGTGTGAAAGGGGCGATGAAAAATCCTCCAGTAGGTTTCATCCCTTGCCGCTTGAGTGGCCTCCCTTGGCCCACTTTTGTGCACCCGCCCTGGTCTAAATGGGCTCAAATTGCAGGATGTCACGTGAAATCATTAAAGGCTTGCTTTCTTTGCATCCCACCGGAAGATCGCGATTGAAGATTCATTCACTCGTTAGGTCAGGCAATTGTAGATTCTCTCACACAGCAACTGAGCGGTTGCTTCAAAAATCCGAAATTGTTTGTTCCATTTTCTA